>NC_050575.1:388688035-388773035 GCF_011100635.1 Trichosurus vulpecula
CGTACACAATATATACAGAGACGATAGAAGGTGATCTCAGAAAGAAAGACAGTAACCATTGGGGGTAACCAGGAAAAAAGCCTCCTGCAGAAGGTGGGATTTAAGCAGTCTTGAAGGAGGGCAGGGAAGCAAGGAGGAACAGGTGGGGAGGAAGTGTATTCTAGGCTTGGAGGAGAGCAGGCAGGCAGGGAAGTAATTCATTGGAACATAGAATATAGCTGGAAATTACCTTCCATATTACTTAATCCAACCATCCCCATTATGGATGGAGAAAAGCCCAAGAAAAGTGAAATGCTTTGCCCGATGTCGACCACATTGCTGAGCTGAGATTTAAATTGGAGGTTCTCTAACTCCAAATCAGGTGGATTTTTTCTCTTATACCCTCCAAGACTGGCTGAGTCAAGTGTGATCACAGAGGCAAGAGCTTAGGTCCAAGCAGGAAGGAACCCTGAGGCCAGGATCTTAGGAAGGCAACAAGTAAACAGAGCCACCCAAGTGGGCTCAGATCTGGGGACAGAAACGAGGTGCTCTTAACCCTATATGGGCTGATTTCAGAAGCCTGCAAGCAAGGGCTGCCTAACATTGAGAGTGATCTGAAAACAGAATGGCTTTCCTCAAAGGGCAGTGACTTATTGGAAGTCTTCAAGCCAAGGTTAAATGGCCACTTGGCCTTTGTGGAAGGGATATGAATGAATGAGTGAATGAATGAATGAAACATTCAATATGTGCTAAGAGCTGGGAATACAAATAGAAAATTAAGCCTGTTCCCGAATCTCAAAGAGCTCACATTTTGATGGGAGAGACCACCCATCTAGGAGGTTTCAGCAGCTACAAGTCAAATGGAAAAATCTCATGGTCCTTAAGGGGCAGCAGCAAAGCAAATGTTAATGTTTCTTCTTTCATGTCTTTTCTACTACTAAAGTGTTATCATTTCCCAATGTTGAACCATTTGACAGTACCAAAGGCTTTGGGGACAAGGACCATCTTTTCTGGTACTTCAGTAAGTGTAGCCCCTGCAGGAGCAGCTGTCATGCTCCCCCTCCCCAGATACCTCCCAGGAAGATGGCCAAGGGCTCTGGACTGGAAATCCTGGTATTTTCAAGGCTCTTGGGCTCAGAGGTCTGGGCTATCTGCATCTGGGTCTGAGGGGAGGCGCTGGTAGTGATCTGGCACATGTTACCCCCGAGGATGCTTTGCTGCTTGAGATGGGCTAGCCTGCCTGCTCTGCAGATAGCAGCTGGTGGGGATGGCTAGCCCCTCCTCTGAAGATCTGCTTCCCTGGATTATGGCTGTGAGGTCTGAGCTTGAAGCAGGACCAGTGGTCTGGGGTGTGCTGCCCCTCCCAGAGATCTTATGTATATCCACCTGTTAGTGGTCATTGGTCAGTGGCTATAGCTCGTGGTGATGAGGAAGATGCGCCCCTTCTCCACAATGATTTGTCCCCTCAGCTACTTGAGCTTCAGAAGTCAGAGTAGGTGATTTCTGAGTTCTCTCCCAGTTCTAGGTCAATAGATCCAGGGTTCTTAAGCTGGCAGGTGTGATCTTGTTAGATTGATAACTGTTATGTCAATTTAATTGGTTTCCTTAGTGATCCTGTATATTTTATCTTATGCCTTTAAAAACATGATTCTGAGAGGGATCTATAGTCCTCTCCAGATTGTGACCAAATGGGTCCAAGATACAAAAAAAAAGTTAAGGCTTCCTGTTCTAGATTCTATGATGCCGAGCTACACAGCTTGCTGAATGGGGGTGGCCCAGAGACCCTCCATAACCTCCAAACAAGGCTCCATTTCCAACCAGTTTCCTGTAGGATCACAGATATTTAGTGTTCAGAGGCAGACAAGTCACAGATTCATAGAGCTTTAAAGGGACTTGGAAGATCATCAACTTCCCCCTCCCCCAGCTTCATTTTATAGACGAGGTCAGAGGCTTGTCCATGAATCCTGACCCTGATTTATAGTGGGGCAGAAGTGTTGGGATCACTGCTGTGAAGTGATCAGACCATTACATCATTTATATACTGCTTCAAGCTTTGCAAAGGGCATTACCTATATTGTCTCTTTTGAGACTCAAAGCAACCCTTGGAAGCAGGGGCTATAATTACCCCCACTTTACAGATGAGGAAACTGAGACTGAGAGAAGTCAAGCGACTTGACTAGGGTCATACAGCTAGTCATTATCTAAGGGAAGATTCGAACTCAGATCTTCCCAACTCTAAGTCTGTCACTTTCTCCACAGAACCACCTGCGTCCTCATATGACTCTTCCGTGTGGTCATCAAAGGCCTTATAACTATGGCACCAGCCCTGCAAATACATACTCTAAACCATGACCAGCCTGCCCTGCTTGGATTTTCCCCACAGAACACTCTGCTAGCCTGAGCAGTGACAACCATAACAATAATAATTCCTGTTTTCATAAAACTTGACAATGCATTCTCCTTATAGCAGACCTATGAAGTAGGTAGTGCTTTAAGATTAGTAAACTGAGGCTCAAATTATATGACTAAGTACTCTAATTCTGGTCTTCCAATTCTAGGTCCAGCACCCTTTCTACTCTGTCTTTGAACATGCCTGTCACTTGGAATGCACTTAGTGGTGTCTTTGGCATGGTGAAAATACATTAGTCCTGGGTCATCTACCATCTCTGGCTGAATCTCTTGCAATGAGCCCAGGCACCAAAAAGATCTACATTTAGGAAGGTTGGCTTGGGTTAGGGACCCAGATCACAATTACAGAACACAAGAAGACTAATTGGAGCTTGAGCCACAGTGACCTTGACCTCTGCTCCTGGACCCCTAACTCTCTGAGCTAAGGGAGCTGGAAACCTATTAGATGACAGATTTAATTTCTTGTTGGTTCAATACAAAAACATTTTTCAAACAATTATGGGCAAGGCAAAGTCTTGGGTGTAAGGAATGCCACTTGCATGCTTGCCTGGAGTCTGGAAGAGAGTGATTATACCCAAGGTTGCTTCTTCTGCTGTAAGGCCTTTGGAGAATTTGCCCGCCTCCGTATTTTCCTTTGCTTCTGGCTGGCATGCCTTCCTCCTAGCCCAGGCTTTCTCATGCTTCTACTCATCCTTCAGGCCCAGCTCAAATGCTGCTTCTTATGGGAGGCCTTCTTCATTGCACTTGGTTTATACCCCAATTATGCCATTCATTTTCTGCCTTCTGTTAAACATCTCATTCTAACTTTTCTTTAGTACATTTTTTCGTTTTTAATTAAATGTATTTTTCAATTATTAATTTTCTCTCTCCCCCTCCCTTCTCTCTTCCCTTCTCTGTCTCTCTCTTTCTCCTTCCCTCTCCTCTCTCTCTTCACATTGAAAAAGAAAATGTAACAAATAATCACAGTCAAGCAAAACCATATTCCCTACATTGGTCACACCTGACACCCTCTCTCGAGAAGAGGGTCGTGTCAGACCCACGTCATCATGGGTCCCCTGGAATCATGAGTTGGTCACTGAGTTGATCACCTTCCTCAGGTCTTTCAAAGTTATTTGTCTTTATAAGATTGTCATTGTAGACTCTTTCTCCTGGACTTTTTTGCTTCACTCCATTATATTCATAGACTATAATTTGCTTCAGCCGTTCCCCAGTTGATGCCACCCCCTTAGTTTCCAATTCTTTGCCGCCATGAAAAGAGCTGCTATAAATAATTTTGCACATATGGTTCCTTTTCCTCCTACTTTGATCTCTTTGGGGTGTAGGCCTGGTAGTGGTATTGCTAGGTCAAAGGGTATGCACAGTTTAGTAATATTTTGGGCCTGGTTCCAAATCGCTTGCCAGAATGACTGGGCTAATTCATGGCTCCATTAACAGTGCATTCATGGTGGAATGAAACTCTGTATTTAATAAGGTTCTCTCCTCACAACGGCCTTATGAGGTAAGGAATCCAAGTTTTATTATTCCTCTTTCACGGTGTAGAAAAACGAGAGCCTTAGTGAGAAGTGAATTGTCTACAGTCACAGAGGCAGCATCTATCAGTTATCAGAGGCAGGCTTTGAGCCTAGGTCTCTTCTGAGTCAAGTCCTGCATTCAGTGGATGTCTCCTCTGTGTGAATGGGCAGGATAGATTTTCACACCTACTTAGAATATTTCAAATTTTCGATGAATATTTGTCATGAAAATGAATTGGGTGTTTCCTTGGAGAGGTACTACTTAAGCAACTTGCTATCTCATCCAAGCCATAGTTTTCCCTAAGGAGTATGTGTGTTGGAGCTGGGGGATGGGAGAAACATCCTCTGACTTAGTTTACCTAGGAGGTAAACTGGCTTTAGCACATATCTTTCTTGTGAATTAGTTTTTTCCCCATTTCCAGATGCAGGGGACCTTTGACTTCAACCCTGGTCTCGACTTTTGAAATCTAATTTTTACATCCACTGGTTTTTTGACAAGTAGCTACAAGTCCAAACTTCCTGGTTGTGTGGAGCTGAGGGGACAGGACCTTTTGCTAAATAGCAGATTGCCTGTACTCCCTCCCAAATATTAGAGGAAATGCCAGAGAGGGAATAACAGAAGTCAGAGGAAACACCAACCCAGTTGCCTACCTACTACCTACATTCTAAATGACCTATTAAGAAAAATGTCCCCTTTCAAAGCTTAGCTCTGGCATCATGAAAGCCCAGATTGGTCGTGATAAGAAATTTCAGCTGGATTGGGGGTGGGGGGATTGGTTTTTGTCAAAGTCAAAGGCAGAGATATTGAAGAGAATGAACAGCACATTTCCGCCATCTCTGCTCATTTCCCTGCTTCCCACATGCTCTGCTTGGTGCTCAGAAAACCAGATGTTAGTGACTAGCATGTGTTCCTTCCTGCCATATTTAAAGCATTACAGTAGAGAACAAAAGGTATTATAGACACCTGAAGAGGTCCTCTCCCACACGCATGCCTTTAGGTTTCTCAAGGTCCTCCCAGCTGCCCACCACTCTCCAATGGCCTCAACTCCCCCACTTTGCCACCCCACTGAATTTGAGCTTTCAGAGTTACTATGCTCTTCTTAAAAGTGTCCTCAAGAGATGTAGCATGCCTGCACCTCCCCCCACTGCCCTCATAGAGGGATTTTAAGGTCACACAACACAATCAGTAAACCGTTCTTTCTATCTAAGCTGAACCCCTCCAGCTACTGGTAACACCATTGTTCTTTGGTCTCTCTATTCATAGGATCACGTGTTCAGAGTTGAAAGGTGCCTTGGGTTCATCTCACCCAATCCTTTCATTGTACAAATGAAGATATTGAGGCCAAAAGAGATTAAGAATGGAAATGTGTAATAAATACTTGAAAACTGTCAGGTCTACCTCCTTAAGCTTCCTTTTCATCTTATAACCTTATAATTCATCAGCCAAAATTTCAATAGCTTTCATTCTCCCTATCCCTGTATCACAGGGTGTGCATGATACATACACACATAGACATACATACATACGAAATAGTCCCTTTGTCAGTTAGGTAAGTCTTCTTGACCTGCAGTCAAGATCTGAGTTTGAATGCAGCCTCAGACGCTCGATAGCTGTGTGACCCTGAACACAGCTGGGGCAGATGGTGCAGTGGATAGAGAGTAGGGCCTGGAGTCAGGAAGATTCATCTACCTAAGTTAAAATCTGGCCTCAGGTACTTACTAGCTGTGTGACCCTGGGCAAGTCACTTACCCATGTTTGCCTCAGTTTCCTCATCTTTCAAATGAGCTGGAGAAGGAAATGGCAGACCACTCCAGTGTCCTTACCAAGAAAATCGCAAATGGGGTCACGAAGAATCAGACATGACTGAAAAACCAGTTAACAACAAGACCCTGACCAAATCATTTATCCTCTCAGCCTCCATTTCCTCATCTATAAAATGTGGATAATAATAGCGCCCATCTCACAGGGTTTTTTGAGGATCAAATGAGATAATAAATGTAAAGTAATTTAAAGTTTTCAAAGTGCTGTGTATTAGCTCACTAAATCTTATTTTTAATGCATCCACAAAATATGCTTTCAAAAGTTGTTGCTTTCTTTTCCACTAGGACATTCAGCTTGTTTTCGGCCATACTTGCATGCAGCTAGGTGGCTCTTAATTTACTTTAGCCATATGTTTCCCCCTGGTGAACTTCATCCTGTTAGAAATCACCTGTATGGCCACTTGTCCCGTTGAATTCCATATTCTATGATCCTGACTGTTTTCCATAGGCTTAAAAACTCTCATCTAACCCCCTCCTTTTTTCATCTAAGAAAATCAGGGTCCAGAGAAGAAAAGCAACTTGTCCAAGATCATACAGTGAATTTGGGGGAGAGTCAGGATTGGAATCCACTTCTCACCCCCTATCCCCTTCTAGTAATTTTTCATTACACTCTGTTCCATTGTAGAACACCTTGATCTCTTTCTCTGCCTGGGCATCTGTGTCTGGGCATCTTACATAGCTGGGCTCCCTCTTGAAAGAGCAGCCCAGAATCGAGCAGTCAGAATGCTCTC
The DNA here is from genome assembly GCF_011100635.1 of Trichosurus vulpecula. Taxonomy (NCBI): domain Eukaryota; kingdom Metazoa; phylum Chordata; class Mammalia; order Diprotodontia; family Phalangeridae; genus Trichosurus; species Trichosurus vulpecula. The sequence goes on from NC_050575.1 coordinate 388,694,487, forward strand.
CATAGTACCATGTAACCCAGTCAGATGTTCATCTCCAGGAAATACCGGTCCTTGGGAAAATCGTTGGCATGCTTAGGACAATCCTTGTTTGCCTTCTTCCTAGTCCAGGGATGGGAAACCTTGAGCCTTGAGGCCACATGTGACCTTCTAGGTCCTCAAGTGTGGCCCTTTGACCAAGTCTTGGATTCTGTCAAAAGGCCACACTTGAGGACCTAGAGGGTCACGTGTGGCTTCAAGGCCAAAGGTTTGCCACCCTTATACCTAGTCCATGGCTGGGCTTGGGATTTGATGGGGTCATTCACACCCACAGAGCCAGGAAGAGCTAGCAAATAGGCATCACCTGCATTTCTCAATCTCCCAGTTTCCCCCCTGCAACAGGCATGGGCCTGGGGGAAGAGGAAGAGGGAGGAGAATGCTGGGAGCTGCTTTATAGCTTACGAAGCAGTTTAAGGCCTCCAAAGCACTTTTCATGTGTTACCTGATTTGCTACTAATGGCGACAGTCAAATACACAAATCGCCTCTACCCCTCAATTGCAGCTTCCCAGGAATTGAAAATGACTTTGAACTCTTCCCTTCCTGGCTGCCATATATGGAGGGGAAGGGAGCGGAGGGGAGAGGAGGGGAGAGGAAGAAGGGAAGAAGGAGGGGAGGGGAGGGGAGGGGAGGGGGGAGAGGGGAGGGGAGCAGAGTAGGCCCCAATGAAGAGTGTGTGCCTGGGCTAACCAAGCCCTACCCCCTACAAAGATGTACCTACAGCTGCGCGTAACAAAGTAATTAGATCCAAATCTCTAAAGACACATCTCTCTCTCCACTGAGATAAAGTCCAGACTCCTTTACCAAGCATATGAAACTCTCCACTATTTAGTGCCATCTTACCACTCTAGCCTTATAGCCATCTTCTTCTCCACATTATCACTCCCATTCTGTTGTTCCCTCACATGAGCCCACATCATGTATATCTCTGAATCTTTGCTCACACTCTTAGGCCATCATCACATACCCTTTACCCTCTTCTCTCCGCCAATATAAATATTGGTACTTTCTGGAGAGCAGAGGTTTGGGAGAAGGAAGGAAGGAAGGAAGGAAGGAAGGGAGGAAGGAAGGAAGAAAGGAAGGAAGGGAGGAAGGGAGGAAAGGAGGGAGGAAGGAAAGAGGAAGGAGAGAGGAAGGAATGAAGGAAGGAAAGAGGGAGGGAAGGAAGAAAGGGAAGGAAGGAAGGGAAGAGGGGGGAGGGAAGGAAGGAAAGAGGGAGGGAAGGAAGAAAGGGAAGGAAGGAAGGGAAGAGGGGGGAGGGAAGGAAGGGAAGAGGGAGGGAGGAAAGGAAGGAAGGGAAGAGGGAGGGAGGGAAGGAGAGAAGGAAAGGAGGGAAGGAAGGAAGCAAGGGAGTGCAGGAGGGAGGAAAGGAGGAAGGAAGGAAGGGAGAAGGAAAGGAAAGCCTGAATAAGAATGGGTATGTAACATAGCATAAAAGGGAAGGGCAGGCCCAGATGGGATCTGCAGTCTCTCCATGACTACCTAGGTCCAGGGGCCCTGAGGAGCAGCACATCTCCTCAGATGCCCTGGCTGACAGTCATATGTGCCCCAGGTCTGTAAACAAATCCCAAATATATATCAACCCACGCTCATTTCAGACTCACAAGCCAGGCCTTAAGTCAGTGGTGCCCGGACGGTGAAAGGAACAAAATTAGGGATCCTTTCTTTTGGTCTGACATCTGTTATTACTCTCCCATGGGGAGGGAAGAGGGGTGTGTGTGTGTGTAGGGGCAAGTGAGGAACTCCAAGGTTAGTTTAGTCTCTTGGTGTTTTTTTTGTTCAAAAGCAGTGCTACTGTGGGGCTCAGATCACTGTCTGAGATGGTTACATCCTGGCTTTCCAAGCGAGGGAAGCTACATTTAACTGTGGCAAGAGCTCTCTGTATTTTATGTGCTTTTCTTGGATACTTATGCTGTGTTTATGCGGGACTAGTACCCAGGGAGTAATTAAAGCCTCTGGTGGACTCTGGGAGAAGCACATCTTCCATTGGCTTGTATGATTTGGGACTGTCTCTTTGTGACGGAGCTCATGGCGGAGGCCATGGCATTGTCCATTAAAACAAAGGAAGCTTGGGGAGGAGCCAGTGGCAGCCAGGCCAGGATGAAAAGGCAAGGCTTTGTGGCATCCTGATACCGTGGAATCAGAGGATTTGACTGCCTTTGACATTTCTGACCCATTTGACCTTGGGCACTGAAATCTCTGTGCGCCCCAGTTTACTCATCTGTGAAAAGCAGAGGTTGGACTAGATGACCTCAGAAATTTCTTCCAGACCTTAATGTATGATCCTGTGGCTTTCAGCTGGGACGTCTAAGAATGTTGGTTCTTACCTGCCATCCATCATAATGAAGCGTGTCTGGGAGCTTCTGATCGATACCAAGAGGAGACACTGAGATGTAGTAGAAAGATTTAGAATCATCGGACCTAGGGTCAAATCCCAGCTCTGCCAATTACTGACTAGGTGACGTTGGGGAAGAGTCTTAATCTCTCTGAGCTTCAGTCTCTTCGTCTTTAGAATGAGAAGTCTGGACTAGGTGAAGTCTTCCAGCTCTGCACCTATGATCCTATGATATTCTGAGTCTCATTTTCTCCATCTGTAAAATGGGAATAATATGTCCCTACTCTGCCTGATTCATAAAAGCTCTTGTGGGGATTAAATGAGATAATATCTGCAGAAGTGAAATATACACAAAAGATTAGTAATATTTTTAGAATTAGCATACCCGATCCTGGTAATTAGGGTTTATGCATAAAGTCAGTTTGGGGGGAGAAGACAGCTTTGAAGGTTTTCACCCCAGAATTTGGCAAGCCCTCTCTAGAAATGTGTTGGAAGAGAGTCTGTCAGACTGCTCCATCACATCCCAGTGCTCCATGGGAATGACCATCCCAAGCTCCCCAGCCTGTTTTAGTAATGCAGCAAGCAGTTAGGCTCCCCACCCCACCCCCAACCTCCCCAGCCCCAGTGGGAGCCAGTGGCTTCCAGATGTCCTTGCACTGACCTTCCTGCCACTGCCGGAGCTGCTAACAAATGTTAATGAATTCAGGCAAATTCTAGGTGTCAAGGAGGCAAATGAGGATGAAGCATTGGCCTCTCCTTCACCTGAAATTGCTTTTCTGTCCTGAGCTGAAGCATGGCTCTGCTAAAGAATGGTTCTCCCAGTGTGGCCCCCTCCCCTCATCACACGGGGTGCTCCTGTACCACTCTCCTATCCCTGGTCTAGGGAGCTTGCTGGAGGGCAGCTGTGGCAGGGACATCTGGCTGCTGGGCTGTGGAAGGCAGGGGGGATAGAGCAGTAGCCTCTTCAGGAAGACCTAAGTTCAAATCCTGACTCAGATATTACTAGTTCTGTGACCCTGGGGAAGGAAGAAGGAAGGAAGGAGGGAAGGGAGAGTGGGAGGGAAGGAAGGAATGGAGGGAGGAGGGAAGGGAGAGAGGGAGGGAGGAAAGGAAGGAAAGAAGGAAGGAAGGAAGGAAAGGAGGAAGGGAGGGAGAGAGAGGGAGAGACAGAGGGAGAGAGGAAGGAGGGAAGGGAGAGAGGAAGGAAGGAAGGAAGGGAGGGAGGGAGGGAGGCAACGAGAGAGGGAAGGGGGAAGGAAGGAAGCAAGCAAATATTTGTTAGGCACCTACTGTTGTTCCAGACACTGGGCTAAGTACTTTACAAATAATATTTCATTGAATCCTCACAACAACCCTGGGAATTAGTTGTTATTATTATCCCCATTTTGCAGATGAGAAAATTGAGGCAGACAAAGGTTAAGTGATTTGCCTAGATCCTCACAGCTAATAAGTGTCTGAGTCCAGATTTAAACTTAGGTCTTCCTTACTCCAAAGCTGGTTCTCTATCTACTCTACCATACTGCCTTTCATATCATTATTGTCACTAATAAGCATAAGCCCATTGTGGGACATTATGGGGGACAGAGAAGACATGAATGAGACACAGAAGCGCTCTGGACTCCCCGGCTTAGAATCCCAGCTCTGTTCTCTGGGACTCGGTTCAATCTCTAAAATCCCTTTCTTCGTCAAACCCGTTATAATCTCTGCTCCGATAGAGCCCTGAGTCTGGAGTCAAGAAGACCCGAGTTCAAATTTGACCTCAGGCATTTCCCAGCTGTGTGACCCTGGGCAAGTCACTTAACCTCTGTCTGACTCAGTTTTCTCAATGGTAAAACAGGGATAATGATATGACCTACCTTGCAGGATTCAAATGAGACATTTGTAAGGTGCTTAGCACAGTGCCTGGCATAGAGTAGGTGCTGCATAAATGCTTATTCCCATCCCTATTTCCTTCCCTTCTGCCCTTGAGAAACTTAAAATTCTAGCTGAGATGACCGAAAGAATAGCAAACACTTCAAGAGTAAAAAGTCAAGGTGAGGGGGAATGTGGTGCAGTAGGAATACCCCCACCCCAGTTCAAATCCTATACCTCCTTCTACAGTTCAAGATGATTCTTATTAGTAGTAGTAATAATAATAATAATAATGACAGTGATAATAATATCTCAGTTTACCCTTACAGCAACCCCGGAAGGTAGATGCTATTTTTATCCCCATTTTACATATTAGGAAACTGAGGCCAAGAAGATAAGTGGCTTGCCCAGGGTCACACAGTAGGTATCTGAAGCAGCATTTGAATTCAGGCCTTCATGACTCTGGGTCTCAAGTTTTATCCACTATACACTTGGCTGTCTATACTATATAGAGGGGGGTAGTGGCCAGGAAAGTGTGAAACTTCAGAGATGGTGATGGTGACTGGAGTCAAGCGTTAGATAGTTGATGGTCCATTTCCAGGAAGAGGTGGAAAGGGGGCAGGAAGGGAGGAGGAGGCAAGGGGCATTGCAGGATGGTATTGTAATGGTGGCTAGACCTAAGGAGTTCTCACCAATAAACAGGGTGAGGGATAGCAACTGCCAGTCTGATCAGAAGAGGGCAGGGCAGAAGGGGAAGCAGGAAAGGAGGTCAGCCCCTCTGTTCTACTCTTGCTGTGTAAACAGTAGGTGCTCAATCAATTCTTACTGAAACAATCAATGGCCAAATGTAAGTTTGGAAAGCTGACTAAGAAATTTCTCTCTACTCACCCACTGAATTTGTTACATGCAGATCAGAAACATTAGGAGATCAGAGCAATAGGACCAGTGAATATCAGCAGGCATTCTGCCCCTCTGGGGACAGATGAGAATGCTGGAAAAAAGTACTGAGCCTCCCAGCCATTCAACCTTCCTAAGCTGGGGGGTGAACTGGTGATTTGGCAGCAATCACATGTTATGAGGAGATGCAAACCAAGCACACTGCTCCATGATCTTGGGCAATTCACCTTTCCCCTCCTGAGATTCTCTTTCTTTATCCATAAAATGAGGGGATTGGATTCAGATGATCTCTAATGCTCCCTCCCAGCTCTGACATTCTGTGCTCTATGGTCCCTCCCAGCTCTACCATTCTGTGCTCTATGGGCCCTCCCAGCTCTACAATTCTGTGCTCTATGGTCTCTCCCAGCTCTACCATTCTGTGCTCTATGGTCCCTCCCAGCTCTACAATTCTGTGCTCTATGGGCCCTCCCAGTCCTGACATTCTGTGCTCTATGGTCCCTCCCAGCTCTACCATTCTGTGCTCTATGGTCCCTCCCAGCTCTACCATTCTGTGCTCTATGGTCCCTCCCAGTCCTGACATTCTGTGCTCTATGGTCCCTCCCAGCTCTACCATTCTGTGCTCTATGGTCCCTCCCAGCTCTACCATTCTGTGCTCTATGGTCCCTCCCAGCTCTACCATTCTGTGCTCTATGGTCCCTCCCAGCTCTACCATTCTGTGCTCTATGGTCCCTCCCAGCTCTGACATTCTGTGCTCTATGGTCCCTCCCAGCTCTACCATTCTGTGCTCTATGGTCTCTCTCAGCTCTACCATTCTGTGCTCTATGGTCCCTCCCAGTCCTGACATTCTGTGCTCTATGGTCCCTCCCAGCTCTACCATTCTGTGCTCTTATGGTCCCTCCCAGCTCTGACATTCTGTGTTCTATGGTCCCTCCCAGCTCTGACATTCTGTGCTCTATGGTCCCTCCCAGCTCTACCATTCTGTGCTCTATGGTCCCTCCCAGCACTGACGTTCTATGCTCTGTGTTAAAGCACCTTCCAATAGATTAACAATTATCCATTAAGTGCGCACCACATGCCAGTCACTGGCAAACAAATACAGAGAATGAAACAACCCCTAAATCTCAAGGAGCTTTTATTCCAGCTCTGACATTTCATGTTCTATGTTCGAAGGTCCTTCCAGCTCAGCGACTCTATTTCCTGCCCTTTTTCACTGTTGTACATCGCCACCTCCCAGCTCTAGAGATCTGACTGGCTGTTCTTAAAGACATTCCTTGTGCCCCTCCAGTTTTCCCAAAGGGCTCTGGTGTTGCCGAGGCAGGTAATTTATAAAGCCTGACATTTGATTTCACTGTTAATGCCCTGGCCAAGTCAGGGATTAAAGCCCCTGTCAGCTGTACATGGCGCCTATATATTTCTCTGATTGATTAGTGAATTACAGCTGTCACTAAACATTAGAGCGGCAGCTCAATTGCCCGCTAGCTCGGCTTGACAGTTCATTAGAGCATTTTCCCCACCCGAACTCAGGCCACTCTGAAACAGTCTACAAAACCTTGGCCTTGGAGCTAGTGAGTGCCGAGGATGCTGGGCCTGGGAGGGGGATACACTCTCTAAACCGCCTGTCCCAGCGCACCTAAGGATACGTGAAAATAACCTAAGGAATGACTCCCCCGCTAACAGCCTCAGAATTAGTCGTGATTTCCAAATGGAAACCGGCAAGGGCAGGGGACTCGCCTGCCTTTTTGCACCTCTAGCCGCGTGTTAGCTCTCGCTGGATGAATGAGGCACCGGCACAATTATAAACCCGGGGATTCCCAACAGTAGCCCGATTTGAAGGAGTCCATGCCTTCTCTTAATCCGAAAGTAAACCTCCTGTCCCCCCTGTCAGCTCGGATTTGCAACAATATTCGGGGCATCTGTTTTTCATATGATATGTGTAATACAGAAGATCTGTCTGGTCCTGCTACTGCCCAGAGCAATTCAGCTGGGGCTTGACTAGTGAAATGAAAGTTCATTATGTCGGAAAGGAAGTGATCATTGAAACGGATGAAAATGGAAAGTAACAGCTGCCGCCTGCATTTCCACGTGTTAGTGGGGAGGAGTCTGAGCTAGAGAGAATGAGCCTGAGGCATTTTTCTAATATTCCTAAGACTTTAGGGCTGCTGCAGGTGGCTCCCTTGGGCAGAGAGGAGAGAGGGGTGGGCTGCTGCTGCCTCCACCTCCACCGCTGCTGCTCAGAGCTCTAGGCAGAGATGCAATTGGGTTGGCAGCATCATGAGCAACCCTTCGTGCGACCCACTGGAATACCGCAAAGGTGGCCAACCTGATGAGTCTGTGCAGTCTAGGGATATGTAGTGGAAAGACTATTGGATCTGGAGTCGGAAGAACTGGATTCAAATCCGACTTCTCTACAATTTAACTATGTGACCCAGAGCACTCCCTTTGCTTTCCCCAATTAGAGGCAGAGAGTTGATGCAGTGGCTTAGAGTGAGGAAGACCTGAGTTCAAATCCTATCTCAGACATTCACTAGCTGTGTGATTCTAAGCAAGTCACTTAAATGCCCTTTGCCTCAGTTTCCTCATCTTTAAAAAGAGAGGGTTGGACATGATGGCCCCCCCCCAAGCCTTTCTAGCTCTAAATCTGTTATTCCTCTCTGTGCCTCAGTTTCTTCACCTATAAAAGAAGGGGGTTGGACATAAAGGCCTCCAAAGGCCTTTCTAGCTCTGAATCTGTTATTCCTTTCTGTGCCTCAGTTTCTTCATCTGTAAAAGGAGGGGGCTGGACATGATGGCCCCCAAAGGTCCATCTAGCTCTAAATCTAAGACCCCTTTCTGTACCTCAGTTTCCTTATCTGTAAAATATGAGTTAGACATGACGGTGTTTAAGAACCCCTCCAGCTCTAAAGCTACGACTCTGTGAGTTGAGAGTCATAATTGGGAGCTACTATATAGGACTTTAAAGTCTGCAAAGCATTTTATACAGATCACGTGAACCTCAACACAAGCCTTTGTAGTAGATTTTTTGGTCAAGGGGTCCTGACCAAAATTCTATTAAGGTGGAGAACTCCCAGTCTGGAAAGTCCCTCTTCTGATGAAAGCTGCACATTTTAACTTGTAGTCTGAGGGAATTGCCTGGAGGCACTGAGGAGTTCAACGATTTGCCAGGGTTGATTGAATAACGAAACAAGAATTATTTATTATGAGCTTACTATTTGTGAGAGGCAGGGCTTGACCCCATTTATTCTGACTCCAAGGCCACCCCTTTATTCATGGCATCACGTTGCTCCTTCTGGTTAGTACTACAGGCATTACTCTCCCCATTTTACAGATTCAAACACTAATTGACTTGCTCAAGGTCACACACCTAATAAAGGTCAAAGATGAGATTTGAACCATCTTTCTGACTTCAACTCAGGGACTAGGTTCAGGTTACTATGTTGCCTAACAGATCTGCTGAAAGATGGGATACAGGAAGCTCTGTGTGTGTGTGTGTGTGTGTGTGTGTGTGCACGCCCATTCACCCATGCACGCATATGTGTCTATTCTTATAAGCATTATGACATAGGCATCTGCAAAATAGATTATGCTGCACTAAGGGGTTTTATTTTGCCCAGAACTTTGCAGGACTATGCCCTCCCTCCAAAAATTCTCCAAGTGTTTCATAAAAATCAACAGATGCTGGGTTAGGTGGCAATTTTCCCAAAGTTACCCAGAGTCCCCTGACCACACTTAACCAGCCCAGAAATAAAGCAGCCAGACTAACCACAGTGCCTGGATGCTGTGGGCACCCTTGGTACCTCTCTCAGCTCTGGATACCCCTTGGGAATTCCCCTTCCTGGGGATGTCACAACTTAGGGGAAAAGATTTGGAGTCAAAAGACCTGGGGTCTCAGCCCACAACTCTGCCTAAAGCAGTAGGATTCTAGGTAAGCCATTGCCCTCTCTAGGCTTACTCTAGAAAATGAACAAGATTGGATCAGATGACCCCTAAGGCTGTTGCCATCTCTAAATCCTATCCTATATGACCATATATAATGAAGTCACTTGTCACATACTCCTATTCTGGCACTGAATTTCCACAGATTTGGCATTCTGACTTGGGAGAAAGGGAGAGAGAAAGGCAGTAGAAAGATCCCTGGACTGGAAGTCACAAGACCTGGGTTCAGGTGCCAAATCTGCTGCTAAATTGCTCTGTGACTTCTCCTTCCTGAGCCCGTTTCCTCACCTATGAAACAAGGATGTTGAACTAAGTGGTCTCAAAAGTCTGACATTCTGTAATTGTACAAGTTGGGAAAAGAATATGACAAGTTCCTTCGTCCTCTTTTCTTTGTAATAAAATATGTAAAAGTACATGGTCAGTGGAAAGGTACTAGATTTGGGTCGAAGGACCTGAGTTCAAATCCCACTTCTGCTACTTGTCAGCATGGGAAAGTCACTTAAATGAGAGGTGAGGAATGGACTAGAATGGCCTCTGAGGTACCTTCCAAAAGACAGTATGGCATAGGGGACTGGATTTGGAGCCAGCAAGACCTGAGTTCAAACTCTGCCTTGGACACTTATCAGCTATGTGACCATGGGCAAATCAGGTAATTTCTCTCAACCTCAGTTTCCTTATCTTTAAAGAAAGGAGGAGATAGTAATCACATCTCCCTCCAAATAGTTGTGAATACCAAATGAGATAATATTTGTAAAGTATTTTGTAAATCTTAAAGCGCTATATAAATGCTAAGTATTATTATTAGATTTATTATCCTATAATCTTAAAATAGAAAGCCTGCTCCTATTCTGTGCCTCAGAAGAGTATATCTCCAGCTTTTTATCTCTTTTCCAAGGTCTATGATGGTACAGAGGGTGTTTCAAAAAAAAACCTTAGTGCAGTTTTACATTTTTCTAGCTTAAACAACTTTTTTGTTATTTGTCATTTTAGTTGTGTCTGACTCTCCATGACCCAGTTTGGGGTTTTCTTGACAAAGATACTAGGGTGGTTTGCCATCTCCCTATCCAGCTCATTTTACAGATGAGGAAACTGAGGCCAACAGGGTAAAGTGACTTGCCCAGGGTCACACAGCTAGTAAGCGTCAGGTCAGATTCGAATTCATGAAGGTGGGTCTTCCTGACTCCAAGCCCAGTGCTGTATCCACTTTACCACCCAGCTGCCCACAAAGAGTTTGAATAGATTGAATTTTAAAACCACACTAATGTTTTTGGAACTTTTTCTATGTAAATCATCAATTCAAAAGCACTGGACTTGGGGTCAGAGAACATGAGTTCAAATCCAACATCTTTCATTTGTTATCCTTATGACCTTGGGCAAATTTATTGATCGCGTCTGGACCAATGCTTCCTCATCTTTACAATGAGAGAGTTGCCTTCAACAGAGTGAGTGGTTTATGCAGAGAATGGATGGTATTTGTCTAGAATATTGTAGAAAAGAATTCACACTTTGAGTGGCTCTAAAATCTGTGCCCCTATGATGGGAGTGTGACAGCAGGGTAACATGTAAAGGGACCTGGGTTGAAGACTGGGCCACCGTAATGAATGAATGAATGAAATGAAACTTACTGTCTGCATACATGTGCCTTATTATGATCAATGATAGTCCGCATGGTATCGTGCTCAGATGTTGCTAAGTGACACTATCTCCTCACCCCCGACCTACTGACCTGAATGAATGAAATGGCCTCGCTCAGCTGCCACCACCATGATATGATCTGGAAAGCTAGGTGGCACTGCAGAGGATAGCATTCTGGGCTTGGAGGCAGAAAGATTCACCTTCCCAAAGTTCAAATCCAGTCTCAGACACTTACTAGTTGTGTGACCTTGGGCAAGTCACTTCACCCTGTTGGCCTCAGTTTCCTCATCTGTAAAATGAGCTGGAGAGGGAAATGGCAAATCACTCCAGTATCTTTGCCAAGAAAACCCCAAATGGGGTCACAAACAGTGAGACACAACTGAACAGCAATAATGCTGTGGTCCAAGATCTAGGAAGAAGAAAGTCCACTGCTAAGAATAATCATAAGAAACAAGTGAAGAAACAAAATTAACTTAATTTAGAAAAAAGAAATAACTGACAATCTGATAGGCAATATGATGGAATAGGCATGGAATTCCAAGTCAGAGGATATGCTTTGCTGCTCACAACCTGTGTGACCTTGGACAAATCTCTTCATCTCTCCAGACCTGTTTCCTCCTTCATAATATAAAGAGGTTGGATTAGATCAGGGCTGCTTAATCTTTTGTGTTTCCTGGACCCCTTTGGCAACCTGGTAAAACCTCCGGACCCCTCTTCAGTGTAATGTTTTTAAAAGCGTAAAATAAAATGCATAGGATTACAAAGGAAACCGATTCTGTTAAAAAGCAGTTATCAAAATATGTGTTCTTAAGTTCATGAGCTCCATATTATAAACCCCTAGACAAGATGATCTCTAAGGGCCCTTCTAGCTCTAGACCATCTGATTCTAGCTTTTCCCTGATTAGTTTCTCTTTTGATCAAGCTGGTGTGGGTGGGCTCCTGTTGCTGGGAGGCAGGGGATTGAGCAGCATGACACTGAAAAACCTTCTCCAGCCCCATAATGCCTAATCTGCCCCAATAATGAGTTAGCCCAGCCCTTGCCCAGCTAGAAAGTGTCTTTCCTGCTAGAGTCCAGGTGGAGGACTTTTCTGAGCTCAGAATTTCAGGACAACGTATTAACTCTGTGGACAAAACTGTGACTTTACCATGCCCTGAGTGTCAAAGAAGAAAAACACACCAATAATTCATTTCCTATAAATAAATAAATATTTTTTTAAAAAATGCAAAAGGAAATGATTTCTCCTTCCTTGCCTAGTGAGGCTCCTCCAGGATGAAGCCTTTGATTCCCCCTCCTGATGTTATCATATCGGAAGCCTAGAGCCCTTTGATCCCCACCATTAAGGGCTTCATGTTGTGCCTTCAGCTTCTGAGTTGTTTGGTGGAGTCAGGGGGTGGGAGGCGGTGGGAGAGCGCATTTTTTTTCATCTTCAGTATTCATCATCTTTTGGTCAATGTATTCAGGCCCATAAAACTTCCTTTGGAAGGGGGGAGGGCTGGTGAAGGTACTGCCCAGCTTGATGGGAAAACGAGCTGAGGGATGGATTGGGAGAGTTTTCAGAAGCCCCATGTCTGATGGCTCTGGCCTCACAATCCATTCCATCAAAATCGGCTTTCCTATAGGCTGCCAGGAATTCCATGTAAAATCCCCAGGCTGTGGTCTGTGGTCTGTGCTGCTCTAGGGGGTGCAGAGAGAGATCAGCCCTGCCTTATAGCTATCCTCAACTTGCTGCTGAGAAAGCAGATGGCCAAGCAATCCCACCTCAGCTGGCTTGACTCCTCATGAAGAGCCGTCTTCTTCCTAATCTCCTGAGATCTTTCCCTTGTATTCTTACCTTCTCTGATTTGGTGTGGGGGAGAACCAATTGACTCAACAATCAAAAACTGAATTTGGAATCTTACAATATAAACTATGAAACCTGGTCAGAGAATCAAAAGATATCAGAGCCAGATAGGACCTTGGAGATTGCTTATTCTAACCCTCTCATTTGTAAGGAAAAAATTCTTACCTGTTTGTATTAATTCATTTTTATTTTGCTTTCTGTCTATCTATTTATTTGTTTTTGTGGGTTTTTATCATCTTCTCCTCCCATTGCCCCTCCACTCCCTATGGAACAATTTTTTAAAACCTCACAGCTAACATGAATAGTCCAACAAAAGAAGGTCCCATATTGGCCATTTTCAAAAATTTATGTCTCATTCTTCATTTAAGTTCATCACCTCTCTGGCAAGGGGTGGGTGGCAGATTCATCTTCAGTCCTCTGGACATGTGGGTTATCATTGCAATGATCAGAATTCTAAAGTCTTTTGAAGCTGTTTTTCTGTATAATGTTGTCATTGTATTACTGTTCACTTCACTCTGTATCAGATCACAGAGGTCTTCCCAGTTTCCTCTGAAACTGTCCATTTCATCGTTTCTTGTAGTACAATAATATTCCATTACATTCATATATCTAGTCATTCTCCAATAGTTGGGCACCCCTTTAGTTTCCATTTTGGGACTACTATGAAAGGAGTTGCTGTAAATATTTTTTGTATATATGAGTCTTACCCTTCTTTTTTTCCATCTCTATGATGTATAAGCCTACTATACTATACTATGTAGTTGGGTCCAAGGGTGTACACAGTTTAGTCACTTTTGTGGTATACTTCCAAATCACTTTCTAGAATGGTTGGATCAATTCATAGCAAAGGAAGGAAGGGAAGAAGGGAGGGAGGGAGGAAGGAAGGAAGGAAGGGAGGGAGGGAGGGAGGAAGGAGAGAGAAAGAGAGAGAGAGAGAGAAAGGGAGAGAGAGAAAGGGAGGGAGAGAAAGGGAGGGAGGGAGGGAAGGAGGGATGTATTAAGTACTGACTATGTGCAAGCACTGCTAAGGGCTAGAGATACAAAGAGAAAAAAAGACAACCCCTATTCTCAAAGAGCTCATATTCTAATGCGGGTAGCATCACATAAATAAAATTTCGTCTGTGAGTCAGATGGAAAAGTCCCATAGTCCTTAGGGTACAGCAGCGAGGCAGATGTTAATGCATCTTCCTTAATGTCATTTCCACTGATACAATGATATGAAGATCAGAAAAATCAAAGACATGATGATGATGATGATGATGATGGTGATGATTGTAATAACTAATTTCTGATGTTGACTGATTTAACGATAACAAGGAATTTGGTGGCAAGAGCTTTCCTTTCTGGGTCTTCAATAGATGTTGCTGCAGGAGCATGCCAGCCTGCATCTTCACAAGGGTTGTTTTCCAGGATGATGGCTAAGGGCACTGGGCTAGAAATATTTCCATTAGCAAGGCTGTTGGGTTCAGAGTATCGATGAATTAGTGGGCCCGTTTTCCTATAGCCCCTCCAACATTTGTCATCTTCCTCTTTTGTCATCTTTGCCAATCTCATGGGTGTGAGGTGGATCCTCAAAGTTGCTTTTCTTGGTGTTTTTATTAGTGATTGGGAGCATTTTTTCATGTTTATTAAAAGCTTGGATATCCTTTTTTGAAAACTGCCTCTTCATATCCTTTGACTATTTATCTGTTGGGGAATGGCTCTGTCTCATAAATTTGCATAAGTTCCATAAATATCTTAGATATAAGAGAAAAACTATAAAAGATTTTCCCCATTACCCATTTCCCTTCTAATTTTAACTGTTGGATTTTTTGTGTAAAAATTTTTCAACTTTATATAATCAAAATTGATTATTTTCTATTTGTTCATTTCTTGTTTGATCATGAACTCTTCTCTTAAGTAATTACTACCTTGCTCCTCTAATTTGTATATGATGTCACCTTATATGTCGAAGTCAGGTATGCATTTAGGGTTTATCTTTGTATACAGAGATCTGGGGTCTGTTTCTGCGGAATTGCTTTCCAGTTTTCCCAGAAGTCTTTGACAAATAGCTAATCCCTACCTTAGTAACTGGGGTCTTTGCTAATCTTCTCCTTGTGCAGGAAACTACGAGTCTATTACATTCTAGACAAGTGCTTGTCTATCCTTTACATAAACACCTCCAGTAACAGAAAGCTCACGACCTCAGAAGGTTATCCATCCCAGCGCTAGATGACTCTACTTGTTAGGAAGTTCTTCCTCCTAGTTTATTGAAATTGCTTCTCTTAGAGGCACTGCCCACATCAGAAGATCAAGCTGACCAAACGTGCAGCGATAGGAGGGAAAGCTCCAATTTTTAGCTCGGAGTGCGGGTGGCTTGAATAGGTCCTTCAATGAGTCCAAAACACTTACCCTGGGGGAATAATAACAATAATAATTCTTCCTAAGCAGACCAGTGGCAAATCCCCATGCTACAAATACAAGCCTCAAAATATCCTCGAGAGCTCATCTAATAAGCTCTTCTGGTACTGAAGCATTAGCAGATAAAACCTGGACCACAAAGATTTAAGAAAAACTTTTTAATAGACATTGGCTTACTGATCATTGGTCACTTCTAAACTATGAGGAATGAAGAGCTTTCAAAACAAAGACCTAGAAGAAGAAATCAAGACCCCATGGGAACAAGAAAACAAACAGATGGATGGATGGATGGATGGATGGATGGATGGATGGATGGATGGACAGAGAGATAAACAGATAGACAGACAGACAGACATAGATGACAGATAGATATAGATGATAGATAGACATAGACGATAGATGATAGAGAGAGTGAGAGTCATAGGTCACACATACATAGACGCAGGCAGAGATAGTAGATAGATAGATAGATAGATAGATAGATAGATAGATAGATAGATAGATAGATAGATGGATGGAGATAGGCAGATGGACAGAGATAGATAGATAGATGATGGATGGATAGATGGAAGGATGGATGGATGGATGGATAGATAAATAGAGATAGACATATGGATAGAGATAGATCAATAGATAGATGATGGATGGATGGATAGATGGATAGACAGACTATATATTCTTTACTTACTGTATGAATATATGAATATGAAGCTTCTTTCAGCATGTATATAGAAGATGAGCCTTCATCCCAATACTTTAATTCAGTTACAAAAATCAACCATTTTAACCATCTTCGAATTAGTTCATTGGACACACTACACTCAGAAGAATAAGACTTCCATAGAGACTTCCCCCAGGACTGTTTCTATGTGAGCTCTATTGAATGTAAAGATCAGAAGAATCAAAGAAATGATGATGATGACGATGATGATGAAGAGGAATGTTTAGTAGCATTTTAACCTCACCAAGCACTTTAAAAATTAGCTATTTAGGTTCAAACTATCTTGTGAGTTATTACTGTCCCTATTTTTCAAAGGAGAAAACCGAAGTAAGGTAAAGTGATTTTCCCAAGCTTGTTAAGTGTCAGAGGCAGGATTTGAACCCAGATCTCTTATGACTTCAAATCCTGTGCTCTTTCTTCTACAGCATGCTGCTTCCACCACTGATAGTCCTCATGATTAACTTAATCACACCCCACAGGGTGCTATGAAACTCCAAGTGAGACAAGCATTGCCTGGGTAGTGGAAGAAATCCATAACGCTTATTCCTCCCTTCGATGCACTCTTGCTGATCTCAGGGTCAGAAGCTCAGGGTCCAACCCAGGATTTTAATGGTGCCTTGTGAGATTCTGCCCCCACACCCAGTCAGTCCATCCACCCTGGACTCCGCTGCCAAACCGATTGTGCAAAGCTCAACAGTACACCCTGGATGACTCCTTAGGTGCCAGATCCAAATTCCTGGCAGGCATTAAGGCTCTTCACAATCCTCCCTGCCTCTCCAGCCTTCAGGGATGGGGAACCTGCATCCTTGAAGCCACATGTGGCCTTCTAGGTCCTCATGTGTGGCCTTTTGACTGAGTCCAAGTTTTATAGAACAAATCCTTTTATTAAGGGAATTTGTACTGTGAGGTTTAGATTCAGTCGAAGGACTGAACTTGAGGAACTAGAGGTCCACATGTGGCCTTGAGTCCGCGGGTTTCCTACATCTGTCTTAGACTCTCCCCCAACGTGTGTTCTCTGCTCCAGGCAGAAATCTCACTGTCCCCCGGACTCCTCTCTCTTCCCCATGCTCATCACTGCCTTTCTGCCTTCATTTCTGCTCTTCTCTACTCCCTACACTGTCTCCCCTCAGCTCCTATGTTCAGCTAAATCTAACTCATCCTTCAAGGCCTCATTTAAGCTTCTCCATGAAGCCTTCCGAGATTACCCCCTCTCTCCTCTGAAGTCCCATATGGCCCGTATGGTCTATGGGCTGCCGATCACAACTCCCTGCCTAGTGTCACTAATCGTATGTGCATCTTGTCTTCCCAACCAGACCCTGGATCACAGAGCAAGAGCTAGAAGGGACTTAGGACACCATCAAGTTCAACCTCTCCCATTTTGTAGATAAGAAAACTGAGATCTACCGAGCTCAGGTGACTTGCTCAAAGTCAGACCAGCAGGAAGTCATTTGTAGAGCTGGGATTCCAGCCTAGAATCTCTGGCTCCAAATCTAGGGTTCCTTTTATTAGAGCATTACTTCTAAGCTTCTTGGGGGAAAGGATGATGCCTTATATTTTCTCCATATTATCTATAGAATGGTATGTGGTATTCTAGAAGTACCATCTTGCCACATGAGCTCCTGGAATGGGATGTTTGACTTGGGCTTTGGGCTTCAGAATCATGAGAGGACAGATGGGAAAAGCATACGCGCGCGCGCGCGTGCACACACACACACACACACACACACACACACCTGTCATCAGCCTCCTCCCCACCTGCTGGTGATGTCTGGACCTTGTCCTAACCACACTGGCCCCATCCCGCTCACCCAGGTCTAGAGCTCACAGTTCTGTCCCACCAGACTTTGTCACTAAATACCACCAGGACTCACAAGCTTCATTCTTGCCATCTCCTTGCTCTTCCTGAACTACTTCACATCAGTCTTGGCCGCCGTAGCCAGAAACGTGATGCCTTGACCGTGACCTCATGATTCCAATGCCATGAAATAGGCAGTTCACATCCAGCTTGCCAAGAATGGTCCTCCACGTCCTCCTCCTGTCAGAGCCCTCCCCACCCCTGGATTCTCACGGTCTGGCTGGCTGGGAGTGGAAAGAGTTGGGTTCTAATTCTGGTTCTAACCCTGGTTAATTATGTGACCTTGTTTCAGATTGAACTTATTTAGTCATGACCACCTCTTCATGACCCCATTTGGGGTTTACTTGAGAGAGATACTAGAATGGTTTGCCATTTCCTTCTCCAGCTCATCTTACAGCTGAGGAAACTGAGGCAAACAGGGTGAAGTGACTTGTCCAGGGTCATACAGCTAGTAAGTGTCTGAGGCTAGATTTGAACTCAGGTCCTCCTGATTCCAGGGCCAGAGCTGCCCTATGACTTTTTCTCAAACTTTAACTAAAATCCCACCTTCTATAGGAAGCCCTTCCCGACCTCTCAATGCTAATAGTGCCTTCCCTTTATTGATCCTCCCCAGTTCATCCTGCCTGTATCGTGTTTGTTCGTGGTTGTTTGCATATTGTATCCCATTAGACTTGATGTCCTTGAGAGCAGGGACCATCTTTTACCTTTCTTTGTATCCCCAGAATTTAGCACAGTGCCTGGCATGTAGTAGGCATTTAATAAATGCTTCTCGGACAGCTGCCTGACCTCTGGCAAACCACTTCATTGCTGCAGGCCTCGGTTTCCTTATCTGTAAAATGAGAACACCTACACTCCCTGTCTCATACAGGTGTTGTGAGGTTCAGATGGACTCACAGGATTGTAGATTGAGAGCTGAAAAGGATGTTAGAGACCATTGAATCAAACGCCTTCATTTTATACACCAGGAAACTCATCTATATCTATTTTTCTGTCTGTCTCTCAATCTCCCTATCTAAGCAGCCAGGTAGCCAAGTAGATAGAGTACCAGGTTCAGAGGCAGGAAGAACTGAGTTCAAAGATGGCCTCAGACACGTACTAGCTGTGTGACCCTGGGCAAGTCACTTAACCTCAGTTTGCCTTGGTTTCCTCCTCTGTAAAATGGGGATAATAATAGCACCTACCTCCCAGGGTTGTTATGAGGATCAAATGAGATAATCATAAGGTGCTTGGCCCTGTGCCTGGCCCATAGGAGTCCTTATATAAATGTTAATTGTTAGCTACTATATTCTCTCTCTCTCTCTCTCTCTCTCTCTCTCTCTCTCTCTCTCTCTCTCTCTCTCTCTCTTCCTCCCTCCCTCCCTCTCTCTCTCTCTCTCTTTGTCTCTCTCTGTCTCTCTCTCTTCCGCTCGCTCTGTCTCTCTCTGTCTCTGTCTCTCTCTCTCTCTCATCTTCCTGCCCTAAAGTCCTTCTCTCTATCCATTTCACCCTGTCTGAAAAGTATTCTTCCACAGTATTTGCTGCATGTGACAAATACCAATCCAGTTGAACCCATAAGAAAACAGACTGCAGATCCACTTTGCCATAGAAGTAGAACTAAGGCAATGCAGCAAATGTATGTGCACATAGCATCCCCTCCAAGGGTGCCTCCTGACTCTAGATACATGCCAGATGATGCTCTGGAAGGAGGGGAGTGAGCTGCTTTAATACACTCTACTGGCAAACCAGTGAAGAGGAGGAAGGCCTGCCCAAGTATGGCAGCCTACCTGGGATATCCCCACCTGGTCTGACTCCAAGATACAGCCACATAGAGAGGAGACCCCTGCTTCCACACTGGGTTTTGGAATCAGCAGGAGGAGGAGGAAGATACTATTGGAGGGCTTAGAACTGTAATTAATGAACCTTAGCAATCATGTATTCCATCCCCACTCATTTTGGAATAATACTTGTGTATCTATTCCACCTGAAGGTTTACAAAAACCCTGCAAAGATTAGCATCTCCATTTTACGGATGAGAAAACTGAGGCTCAGAATAGGGAAATGACTTGCCAAGGTCACAAAGTTAGCAAGGAGTAAAGCCGAAAAGCAAACCCAGATCCCCTAGTTTTTGATTTCTACTGGATAAAGCCCCACCTCTCGTCCTCTGAGCCTCATTTAGAGACAAATGGGAGGCTCAACGACGCCCTGCCAGCACATGAGCGCACCTGCACCCGCACCCACACACATGCATCCACACATGTACACATACACACACCCTCCGACTTTCTCCCTGGGTCCCATTTCTTGGATTTGCCCCAGGGCAGAAATCCAAGTCATGCTCTGTCTGCTTTTCCCATCCCCTCATTGCTGAGAGTTCATGGAAACTGACTCTGGAAAGACAGTTTGAGTTTCTTAACTGCTAGTGGATGCATTGATTCTGTTGTCCCCTATTGAGGAGGATGATATTAGAAGGTGGGGGTGGTGGGAGATCAGAGATGGAGTCAAATGCCTGAGCTAGGAGGTGGCTTCGAACACAGAATGTCAGAGCTGGGAGGGAACTTAGGACATAGAACATCAGAGCTGAGGGTGGGGGAGCTTGGAATAGAATTTGAAATCTAGGAGAAAACAGAACATAGAAGGTGAAACCTGGGAGGAAACTTACAACATAGACTGTCAGAGCTGAGAAGGAGTTTAGAACATAGAACATCAGAGCTGGGGGGAACTTAGAACACAGAATGTCAGAGCTGGGAGGGAACTTAGGACACAGAATGTCAGAGTTGGGAGGGAAATTAGAACATTGAACTTTAGAACTGGAAGGGAATTTAGAACAAAGAATACCAAATCTGGAAGAGGACTTTAAAATAGCCCTTAAGCTAGAAGGGACTATATAATTTCTTTTCTATAATCCCATTAATTACTGCTGCACTCTGGCAGCCAGGTACTTGGAAATGGTTAGATGAGCAGTTCTCAACTCACGATCACCACCCCAAAAGAACCTTTTCTATATACCAGTATCATGGGAACCCCACACTTATTGGCCACAGACTGCTTCTCAGAGCCAGTAGCAATCTGATAAACTCCACCTGAGGCAAATGAGGTGGAGGGGGGAGAATTGAAGATCCTTCCTGCCTCTGTACTGGCCCCACCCAGAGAAGAATATTGAACATAGAATGTCAGTACTGAGAGGAACCTTAGAATGAGGATGTCAGAACTGGAGAGAAACTTAAGGATTAATCGATTTCAAAATGGTTCTTCAAACACAACTTCAGAGTTAGGAGAGACCTTCAAAGAAAGCATGTTGGAGCTGGGATGGACCTTAGCATATGGAATGTCAGAGCTGATAGGAACCTCAGGACATGGGATGGCAAGGTAGAAATAAGGATGCTAGTGAAAGCTAGACACTGTAAGGTTTCCCAAGCAAACTTTACATGTAAATAAACCTGAGAGGGAGCTTAGAATATAGAACTTTAGAACTAGGATGGAATTTAGAACAAAGAATACTAAAGCTGGAAGAGAACCTTAAAATAAAGAGCCCTTAAGCTGTAAAGGACTATATAATTCCTCTTCTATAATACTATTAATTAGTTATTGATTAATTATTAAAAACCAGGGGATCGGGTTTGTTTTACGGCTTTACTTATGTTATCTCGTTTGATCAAAACAACCCTGGGAATTAGGTGCTATTATTATCCTCAATTTACAGATGAGGAAACTGAGGCAAAGAGAGTTAAGTGACTTTGCCAAGGTCACACAGCTACTAAGTATCTGAGGCAGGATTCAAACTCAGGCCTTCCTGAAATCAATGTCATATAATCCAAATCCCTCATTTTACAAAGATACTGAGATACAAAAAGAAATGACTTGCCCAAAGTTACAGAGCTGGCCGATGGTAAAGCCCAGCCGTAACTCCAGCCAACATTCTTTCTGGGCCAAGATCAGACACCCCTAATCCTAACCAGAGTGGGAGGACTAAGTCATGCTTATGTTGCACATCTGATCCTGCCCCCAGGACCTTGATTCCAAACTCCTCAACCAGAGGCAGAGAAGGACCAGCCGCTGACTTCTAGCTGGCACTATCTGCGTTCTACATGTCCTGCCTCGTTCTCCTCTGGGCCACTGGGGAAGGGCCCTGAGTAGAAATACGAAGGATGTCAATATAACTTTGGTGCCTGCCCACCTTTCCTTTCTGACCCTTTCTCTGAGCTTTAGGCATTCCCTCCTTTCCCAGGTCCTATGGCAGACTGGGGAAAGAGACAAAGATGCCTTTAATTCTTCTCAAATCTCCTCTCCTAGGAAGGCCTGATATGGGGCCCCGGCGATGTCGGCTTGTCTTAGGAGTGCACCTTCTCTTGGGAGTACCAGCTGAGCCTGACTTGGCAGTGTGCTAAGTTACCACTTGGCCAGTTGTAATCAGGCAGAAGTCCCATGAACTCTGCAGCATTGGTTAAAATTCTCTCTCCTCATGCCACACTCCCAGCTCAGTTGTATAGATAGAGGCCTTCGAAGAATTAGGGGTGAATAAGAGAATTCCATGGAAGAACAATGAGAGAGGAGTTTTTGGCTATGGTGGGGGGGAAGGTGAGGAATCAGGGAGAAAATCAATCCTAAAGCTTCCCAAGTCATAGTGTACGTGCGTACCATAGGGCTGGTGTTGGCACCAGGGGGTCCAGTATGAAAAGACTTCCCTGATTCTTCTTCATTAAATGGAAATTGTAAAGTTCCAGAGACTTGGTCAGTTTTGAGAAGAAAAAATTGGACATGAGGGTTAGGAAGCTCCAGGATGGGTATGTTTTTCATGGCGCTGGAATCCTCAGAACAGGGCATGAGCGAAACCCAGCTGGTATTACTCATCAGAGCACCAAAGAGGGAAGAGGGTAGAAATCACACTCCGTTTCCTTACCTTAGCCTTGGAGGAGGAGAAACGCAGAATTGCTTTGCTGGTCTTCACTCCTGCTAGGAGGAGGTGTCAGAGGAGTCCTGGGTTTGAATCCCACCTCTAATACTCACAAGGCATATGACCCTGGACATGATGTGTAATGTTGCCAGGCTTCAGTTACCTCACCTGTCATGTGGAGAGGTCAGCTAAGATTCATTCCAGCTGTAATCTATGATCCTGTGACCTTTTCTGAACTGAAGAGTCTTCATTTGCAAAGTGAAGGCAATGTATATGCCCCCCACCCCACAGGTTGTTGAAACCACTGAATGGTGCCTTGAATGTACATTATATAGAATACTATAAATGTCTGTCACTATTAGGTGATCAGTGAGCCTAGGAGAGTTGGATATCTGTCCACCTACTTACCCTCCATTTCTGGCTCCCCCAAAATTTGACTCTGAGCATCGCCTGTCATTCCGCATGAGGAAATGCCTTTAAAAACTTCTGGTGGCAGCAGTGAATCCACCAGTGGTCACTAGGAACTTCTGAAGGGCCTCCCCTGAGGGAGACTTCTGTAGCCTGGTGTTTCCCAAGGACCCAGGACTGGCCCAGTGCCAAGAACGGAAGTTCAGTGTGGGTGGGGAGATCCAAGGCAGGAGTCACTGGCCAGCAGGGAGGGGAAGTTCTCATCAGCATGTGCACTGCTGATACCAGTACAGAAAGTCACCCACTCCCAGACCCTGGAAGAGACACATGTCTTGGTTGCTGCAGGTTCCCAGACTTGTTGAGCCAGAGAGAGGAAGAGGCACCATTATTCCAGCTCTGCCATGATTGCTGAGCACATGTGAGGCCTGTGTTGGTTCCTAATCTCAACAGTCAGAGGTTGAGAGGATGGACCACTTCTCTAGATCCAATTCCTCCAGCTGTGAAAACAAGTGAGAGGCAAACGAATGTTCTGTGGTGGGACTTGGTTGAATTGCCCAGGGAGGACAAGCTGATGGTTGTTGAGTGTTACAGTGATTCTGGTCAGCATAGACTCAGCCCCTGCCCACAGCCCTCAAAGGCCTGGCAAGATCTCTAGGTGACCTGCCCATCTCCTTAGCCATCACCATGTGAGGTGGAGGACTTGGTGCATGGTGAGAACCATCATTAAGGTTTAGCCAGCACTTTGCTCAAGGCAGCTTTGAAGATAGGGAGTGCAGGTATCTATCCCCATTTAACAGATATGAAAACTGAGACCCAGAGATATAAAGTGATTTAGTAGGATCTTAGAGCTGGAAGGGACCCCAGAGGCGGGTGTGGGGAACCTGCAGCCTCAAGGCCACATGTGGCCTTCTAGGCCCTCAAGTGGCCTTCTAGGCCCTCAAGTGTGGTCCTTTGTCTACATCACTTGCAGACCTGGGCTAGAAGATAACTATTATGCTGCTGTCCCCAAGCCTTGTCTTCTGCAGGAAGAAGCATCCTTGGTCCTATCAGCTAACCTTTGTTGCTTCTCTATCTCCTGACAGTAGGCACATAGGAAGCTCTCATAGATCCCACATCTAGAGCAAGGGACTCACAGGCCACTATTCTGGTCCCCTCATTTGACAGACATGGAAATGGAAAAGAAGCAACTTGTTCAAGGTAACACAGGGAGTAAGTGATAGAGGTGGGATGTGAACTCAGCTCCTCTGGCTCCAGAACCAAGTCAGTACTCTTTTCATCATATCAAACTGATTCCACCAGCCCTCTAGAGATGACCGCAGAAATCAAATATCCCTCCTCTCTATGATCTCGGATGGAGCAATGGGGAGGGGAGCGGGGAGAGAGAGAGAGAGAGACAGAGACAGAGACAGAGACAGAGAGACAGAGACAGAGAGACAGAGAGAAAGAGAGAAGAGAGACAGACGTAGAGAGAGAAGGAGAGAGAGATGGAAAGAGAGAAGGAGAGAGAGAGGAGACAGAGAGAAAGAGAGAGACAGAAACAAAGACAGAGAGAGAAGGGGAGGGAGAGAGATGGGGGAGAGAGAGAAGGGGAGAGGGATGGAGAAAGAGATGGAGAGAGAGAAAGAAAGACAAAGGGAGAGAGAGAAATGGATGGAGGGAGAGAGACAGAGAGAGATGAAGAGAGACAGAGAGATGGAGAGAGAGACGGAGAGAGAGAGAGGTAGAGAGATGGAGAGAAAGAGACAGAAAGAGAGAGAAGGAGAGAGAAAGATTAAGAGAGAGAGAGAAGGAGAGAGAGTGATGGAGAGACAGAGACAGGAAGACAGAGAAAGAGAAGGAGAGAGAGAGAAAGAGGGAGGGAGAGAGACAGAGACAGACAGAGACAGAGAGATGGAGAAAAAAGAGACAGGGAGAAATAGAGGTGGAAAGATGGAGACAGAGAGAGACAGGGAGAGAGGGGAGAAACAGAGAGTGAGGGAGGGAGAGACAGAGAGAGACAGAGAGAGCCAGAGATAGAGAGAGACAGAGATACAGAGATAGAAAGAGAGACACAGATAGAGAGAGACAGACAGAGACACAGAAAAGAGAATGGGAAGCCAAGAAATGTTTAATGACATTGATGATAGCCTATGGAGAAACAGCCACAAACTGGGGTCATTATAGTAGTAATCCAGCTCCTGGAGCAGGTCTATATGACAGCACATGTACACATGTGGATTCCCACAGAACTTCAGAAGGAAAAGCAGCTGCTGCTGCAGAAGGGAAAGAAGAGAAGGGCCAAGTATCACCCGGGTCAACCTTGTTGCCCACAGGCCTGGCCATTCTTTCTCCCCAAGCTCATCTCTGCCTCTGCAGCCAGCATTCCAGATCCTGAGACTATGGAGGCTGACCACGTATGAGGGGAGCTCCCTAGAGCAACTTCTCTCCTCCTCCCTGCAGAGAGGGTAGGAGATCAGGGGGTAATTCCTCAGCCCACATGGCACCCTAAGTTCATTTAAGTTATCTTGAGGTGTAATCTTTAGAGAGGGTGGTTAGATTTGAATCCTGGTGACTAAAGCTGAGCCACTGGGGCTGTGCTTTGGATAGGGACATGAGACCTGTCTCTCTTAGGACACATTCCAACAAAGCTAGTTACCCAGGCAAGGGAAGATCGGTAAAGCAGACGTCCTTCTTTGGTTGAATTCTGAAAAATACCAAGAGACAGTATAGGGTCATGGAAAGATCACTGGACTTGGAATCAAGAAAACCTGGGTTCAGATCTGGTCTTATATATTTACTAGCTACTTGAACCTGGGCAAGTCAATTAATCTCTCTGACTCAACTTCCTTATTTGTAAAATGAGGGGATCAGCCTCTAAGATCCCTTTTAGCATGAAATCTTCAAGCCTGTTCTGAGGAAGCCACACAAAGCTAACTCCTCAAGGCCATGGGCTGCCATATTTCTTTGGATGCCCCTCTGGACCTTGCATGGCTTCACTGAGTGTTCAAAGGCTAGATAAACATCAGTCAGGAACACTATAAAATTGGCCGAATGACCTCAAAAGTCCCTTCGTCTCTAAAGTTCTGTGAGGCCAGGAGTGTGTAAAAGTTGCAGAAGAGCAAATTTAGGATTGATATGAGGAGGAAGATGATTTCTAGTTAGAACTATCCCAAAGTGTAATGGGCTGTTACAGGAGGTTGAGGGTACGTTGCTTCTCTTTGAGCAAAGGTTAGGTGGCCAGATTCTTGTTGATAGGTTGGAGTTGATAGCGTGTGAAGTTTTTTCCAACTCAGATTTGGTGATTTTGTGATTCTTTCTAATAGGCACTTGATAAATATTTATTGGATGGATGGATGGATGGGTTAATGAATGATTCAATGAGTGATTGAGTAATGAATGGGTAAAAGTGTGTGAAGAATAAGTGAATGAGAGTGTGAATGAGGCCATTGTGCAGGACCAGTCTGGGAACTCAGGACATGCCCCGTTGGTTTACAGATGGTTTACACTCAAGCACATTTGATTGGATGTACCAGGAAATAGGGAACCTTGAGCAAAGCCACTGGTTCCACTTCTTTAGAAGCCCTTGTGAACCCAAAGCCAAATGGACCAGTCATACATCCCTGCTGCTTTCAGCTGGTCAATGAAAGGAAAAGAACCTTCAGCTCACCTTTTGCCAGGGCGCAGCCTTCCTAGGGGCACAAGGGACTTCTGCCCACACCCATGACCACCGCCACCCTCCCCTAGGAATGAGTCATCATTCTAAGGGTCTATGTCTCCCTGGCAGGCTGATAAAGACCGGTACGTAAGTGCCACCATGACTCACTCTTCTCCTTGCAAAGTGGCTGATTTATGCCGGCTGCCAAAGGCAGAGAGATAGGAATCAACCGCGCTCTGAGGTCATTGAAGGCAATGGTCCCAATTCTCACAAATACATTCCCAGCCATCTCTGGGCTGATGGTGAAAAAAACCTCATTCTACAGAGTGGATGGCTTACTCCTCTAGAGGAGAGATAGAGAAACTGGGGGTAAGTCCTTAAGCGCGGAGAATGACCCTCTCTCTGCAGCTGGAGTGAGGTTGACAGGCGCTCTGTGTGTGGGAGGGAGCTAAGGAATCAGCTTATGCCAAATGCTGACCAGACCACCAGCAGCACACTTAGAGTTCAATGGTGAGAGACAGCCCTGGAAGGTCTGGATGTGAATCTGGCTTCAGATACTTAATAGCTGTGTCACTCTGGGCAAGTCACTTAACTTCTGTCTGCCTCAGTTTCCTCATCTGTAAAATGAGGACCATAATAGCACCAACCTCACAGGGTTGTTAAGGATCAAATTAGATAATTAAATAGATGAAAATAAATGTCAGCTATGACGACAATACTTATGATTTTATTAATCCATCGCCATGAGGCATGAGATGAGGGGCGATGTGGTATAATGGAAGAAGAACTCATCCCAAGCCATGAAGACCCTACATTCTGTGTTCTAAGGTCCCTCCTGGCTTGCGCATTCTTTGTTCTATGAAAATTCCAGGGTGGGAGGGTTCTCTTCTACCCCAGGCTAACTAGCTGTAAAATCAATAAAATAGAGGTAATATTCCATTTTAAAATGAAGTCCTCATGCAGCCCTAAGGGTCCTTATGCACAGGGCAGTGGGCCGCATTTCCATTTGAATTTGACAATGATATTGCCTTAGAACATAGAAATGGCAAAGCTGGACCAAGGACCTTAGATCATCAAATATCAGAACTCGAAGTAACTTTAGAGGTGATCTCTTCAGTTGTATAATCATTTATGGGTAAGCATATGGGCATACAAAGATGAAAAACAATATATATTCTATGCCCTCAAGAAGGGCTTGTAGAAAGGATAAACTATATTTTTCTTTGGTTCAGTTTTTCTCATTTTAAAACCCAGACCTGTGAGTTCATTGATGGAGAGAACTCCCCAGAGAAAACTTCCTCTACTCCATACAGAATGGCTCCTGCTCCCCATGCACCCTATGATCTAACCACACTGGCTTACTTGGCATTCTTCCTCCACAACCTTCCATCTCCCCTCTCCCTGCCCTTGCCCTGGCTGGCCCCATGCCTAGTATGCCATCCCTCCCAATCTGGTGATTTTCAAGCAAAGTGCTCTAAGAATATTAGTGGTCTGAGAGATCCTTTTCAGTTGGGGGAGGTGGGTGGGGACCATTCAGATAAGGCTTCAGAAGGGAGGTGGTCCCTGTATTGCTCGGGCAAGAATGAGGAGGGAGAACCCCGCCCCAGGCATGGAAGGAGCCCCTGTAGACTGCAAGAGGGTGTGTAGACCCAGTTAGTAGTCAGTCCTGTTTGCCCGTGGAATAAAATGATGTAAGGCTTGAAAAGGAGGTTGGAGCCAGATGGTGGCCGAATGTGAATGCCAGGCTGAGAAGTTTATTTTTAAAAATTCTATAGGTATTAGGAAGCCATTCATCCCACCCCATTCCCAATTTTCAAGGAAGGGGCATCTTCATAAGCTCAGAGATTTAAAGCTGGAAGAACCCTTAGAAGCCATCTAATTGAATCCCCATTTTAAAGATGAAGAAACTGAGGACCAGAGAATTTAAATAACTTGGCCAAGGTCTGTCACACTGAGAGCAAATGGGAGAAACAAAAATTGGACCGGGGTTGCCTGACTAGACTCTTCTTTTTCCTCCTGTACTGTATTGTCTTCCAATACTGAGAGCCAGAAAGTCTAAGTGATTTGTGTAGAATGCAGAAAAGCACCCTGGGCCAAAAGGGGGCTTATTAAGGCAGGAGCTGCCTGGCAGGTGTAAGGAACCACTGGCCTGGCATTTACCCTGGAACGTTCCGAAAGCCAACCCCAGAAGGCCGTATGGTCCCTCCTTCAGTGACCCAATGCCTCCTCCGCCGTTGTTGGGTCCACCCAGCCCCGGGGTCTGGTGTGTTTGTCTGCCAAGGCCAGCGAAGCCCTTCACAAACATCTCCCTCCCAAGCCAACTCAGAGACACCCTCCTGGCATTCCTTGCCCCCAGACCCCAATTCTTGGCTGTAAGGATGGAAAAGCCAGCCGTTTAGTAGCCGAAGATGGTTTCTGCATACCGCCTTCTTCCCCTGTAGCCTCCATCCCCGCCCCGCCCCCCCAATCCAACACACACAATCAAAGCCTCTTGGCAGCTGATTAGCTATAACGTGGCTGAATTGCTTTGGGGGACTTTGAAGAAAACTAATTAAAACCGGCTGAGATGTTAAACTCTGGAAAGTGGCTGCTTGCCCAGGGACAACTTTCCATAGGGGTTTTCAGTATGTGAACCTAATACATATTCACTCGGTATCTATAAGACACATTTGTCCAACTCTGCCTAAGTACACAGCTCTGCTCTGGAAGAGATTGGAACAGTCCGATGCAGCCAGCCCGTGGAAATTGTGTGTGTGTGTGTGTGTGTGTGTGTGTGTGTGTGTGCCTTTGTGTGTGTTTGTGTATATCTGTGTTTGTGTGTGTTTGTGTATGTATGTCTGTGTGTGTGTCTGTGTGTGTCTGTGCCTGTGTCTTTAAAATAAGCTACCCCAGCATGCCCCAAACTTAGCCCAGACACATTGAGGCTTCATCTTCTAAGCTTCTTTGGAATGATTTCAGATTGTAGAAGAAAGAATGACTTGGAGTCAGGAGACAGAGTCTCTAAGTCCTGATTCAAATCAACAAGCATTGATTAAGCGCTTGCTGTATTCCAGGGGCTGTGCTTTTGCCATGAAATAGCTGCCTGACCTTGGGTCCATCATTTCCCCTCTCTGGGCCTCAGTTTCCTCACCTGTAAAAATGAAGATATTACCTTTCCTGCATCACCGGAATGTGGAAAGAATGGGGCAGCTGGGAGGCATGATGGATAGAGGAATGGACTTGGAGCCAGGAAGTCCTGAGTTTGATTTCTACCTCAGACACTTACTAGCAATGTGATCCTGGGCAAGTCACTTAACTTCTATCTGCCTCAGTTTCCTCACCTGTAAAACGGGAGTAATGACAGCACCTTACCTCCTCGGGGTGCTGTGAGTGTATGATGAGACAGCATATATACAGCACTCTGCGAGCCGAGCCCTCAAGCTCTCTATAAACGTTAGCTGTCTCCTGGGATGATGGTCGTGGTGGACAAGACCCATGATTCCATCTCCATAGGGAACTAACTCGCTCTACCACTTCAGATCAAGCTCAGCACCTGATCTTTGGCTCAGAGACAGTCATTTGCGTGGAACACATACTTCAGTGACTTGCCCAGGGCCACACAGGCAGTGGGCATCAGAGGCAGGATTTGAACCTGTGTCTTCCTGGCTTTGCAGCCAGCCCTCTAACCAATATGCCAGACTTCCTGGTGAGGTTGGTGGCAATTGTTATAATTTTTCCCTAAAATTGACTTTCTTATAGGCAAAACTGGCTCCAAAGCGGAAAATGCACAATTGAAAACATACTAGTTCAGCCTTACAAAAGGAAGGAAGCCTTTATGTGAAATCTTCAGGCCACCAAACTCTCTTCAGTCCTTTGTAGCATCATCTGAGGGTGTCCTTGAGGGCCAGGAACTAGCAAGCAGAAGAAGGCCAATGTTAGTGGAGGGTCGTTTAGAAGAAGGTCAGTGGGCTTGGTCTGGAAGTGAGCAGGACTCAGGAGTCCCAGTTCCATCCATAACTAAGTTGTGTGACCCTTGGCACTTACATCATCTCCACCACTACCACCCCCCGACACACACACTTTATCCTCAGTTTCCTAAGCTGCAAAAGGGGGAGGGGTGGTGAGGTGGACCTGAGAATCTCTGAAGTCCCTTCTGGTCCAAATATCTCCCCTCATTCCCATGAGAGGCTGTGTGTCATCATGGATGCTAGGGGATGTGGGTTCAAGTTCCACCTCGGAAACTTACTGGCCGTGTCACCTTGGGCAAGTCTCTCAGGGAGGAGCATCTGGAAACAGTGTTAGGTGAAAACATTGGTTCTGCCATGTTCCTCTAGGTCCCCTTCCCAAATACCACAAGGAAACACCAGTCCTTCAAGCTGGATGGAAATGAATTATAGCCCAACTCTCTGTGACTCTAAGTAGCAGAGAAAGACGTTGAGCTGCATCGGTGGAGGGCATTTCCTCACCTGGGAGTTCCCTAGGGCAATCTGTCCTTATCCCCAATTCCCATCCTGCTTGCTCCTCATTTCTTCTTGGTCCAATCTATTTTAGCCGACAGGTACTTGGTACCCACAAGGGTGCCTCTGGGTCTGTCATTTTGACTTTGAAAAGCTCCCCTTGGAGTTGGCTCCGAGGGTGGGGCCATTCTGGCCAGGGAGCAAATGGAGAAAGCATGTGCTAGGAGATTCCCGAGCATTACCTTGCCAGAGCCAACACTCAGGAATGAAAGCCTGCGCAACGCGCCATCTGCTGGAATTCCGGGGAATGGCCCAGAATGAGGGCTAGGAGAGGAAGTGAAAGTCACCCAAGGCTAAATCCGGCAAACGTTTATTAAGCCGGCGCCTCGTGCAGTTACCTCTAGAATATAACAAGAGACACAGACCTCGCCCTCAGGGCACTTAAGAGGCAGTAATAACTGCTAGCTTTCTTATAGCACTTTCCATCTGTTATCGCTTACTAAGTGTTTATTGAATTGGGTTTCATTTCATTTTTAGCCTCACAACAAGAGAATAAGTGTGTATTTAGCTTCCAGTATGTGCCAGGCACCGCGCTAAGCACTTTTTACCAATATTTTCTCATTTGATCTCCTACAACCCACAAAGTAGATGTTGTGACAACCCCCCATTTTTCAGATGAGAAGATTGAGGTTGCAAGAGGTTAAGTGATTTGAACCCAGGTCTTCTGATTCCAAATCTAGCACAGCATCCACTGTCACCTAATACAACAGGAAAGACAAGTACCCAGATAAAGGGGTGGGGAAGAGGAGGGGGGGGCGGGGATCTGTGGTGTAGGGACCAGAACTCTGAATTTAAAGCTAGAAGGCAGATGAGTATATATATCCTGTTCCTATCACTTGGGTGACCTTGGACAAGTCACTAATGACCATTCTATGGACCTCAGTTTCCCCACAATAAGGGGGTTAAAGAAGATGTTCTCTAAGGTCCCTTCAGATCTTGGCACTGTCACTTACTTGTGTGACCTATTCCCATCTGTGGGACCTTGGGCAATTCACTACTGGCCACTCTGGGACTCAGTTTCCCCAGAATGGGGGGGATAGGACTGGATAATCTCTAAGGTCCCTTCCAGTTCTAAATCCTTTGGAATGTGCTGACTAAACTACGAGACAAAGAAGGGTGAGATCAGTGAAAAGCCAAGGGAAAAAAAGTATCTGATTGCTCAGCGGAGGAGGTTGCTGCTTCCAAGAATTTAGCTTTTGTGGTCGAGTCATGAAGGGCACAGACCTACAAGAATGAAATCTGGTCAGAAGGTGTGTGGGAGCTCCAGCTGAGGCAACACCTAGTATTTACAGAGCACCTTCCCGGCTGCCCCTAACAGGCCTTGGGGGGACGGGGGAGGGGGAAGGAGGAAGGGCAGACAGGTGTGATGATCGCGGTTGAGGAAGCCTGGGGTAATTCGAAGCAGATTGGAGTTGGTGTCAGAGCCCTGGGCTCAGATTCTGGCTCCAAGCACTCATTTGCTGTGTCCCTAAGCTTCAGTTACCTCTCCTATAAAATAAAGAGGTTGCTCTAGAGACACTCGAAGATCCCTCCCAGCTCTAAAATCTGATGATCCTGTGTTTTGCAAATGGCTTAATGGAGGCTCAGAGAGAAGCTATGACCACCCCAAAGATCACAGTCATCAAATGTCAGAGAGGGAACTGGAAACTCTCTCTTATCCTTTCCATCAGGAGATATGGTTTGAAAGGATTCCACTTAGGGCAGGTAGGTGGTGCAGTAGGTAGATCACTGGCCCTGGAGTCAGAAGGACCTGAGTTCAAATTTGACCTCAGACACTTGACACTTACTAGTGTAAGTGACTTGACACACACTAGCCATGTGACCTTGGGCAAGTCACTTAACCCTTATTGTCTAAGGAAGCATGGAAGGAAGGAATCCACTCAAACTCCATTTCCTTTCCAAAATCTTCCCTCATTAGCAGCAGCCCCCTTCCCTCCCCAGAGAGACGTTCAGTGCTTCCCCAGACTGAGGAGTGGTGCCAATGCAGAATTGGGAAGTCAATAGTTTGTCTTTGGGCAAACCTACCTACCTTTTTTTTTTAGCCTTTGAAGCAAACCCTCCCCCCAGCCCTACAAACCATGTACCTACTGCCTTCAAGCTGCCCCAGTCCCTGCCCAGGGCATCCCACTGGGGGCCCCTAGCCTAGGTTGCTCATCATCTTGGACATTCCAGACATTTCCCTGACCCTCTACATTGCAAAATAACTGCTCTCTGCTAGACTCATTCCTGCTGAGGTGTTAATGACTGATAAAAGGATCAAATGTTACCCCTGCAAATGCCTGCCCCAAAGGCTATGAATCTCTAACCTTGGCACTTCAAGATATGGGGTGGGGGTTGAGGGGGTGGAAGGCGGGGCTTGCTGCCTCACTCCCAGTAATGTTAGCTCCTTAAGGAGGGGACTGTTTTCAATTGTGTTCTATCCCCAGAGTGTGGTAGTTGCTGCCGAATGCATGCTTGCTAAATGGAATTGAATTTCCCAGAAAACCCTCAATTCACATAAGGAGTCTGATTCTCTCACATTTCAGCTGTCCAAAAGTGGAATGCACTCCCTCGGGAGGGAGGGAGCTCTCTGTTACTGGAGTCTTCTCGAGGAGGCTGACCT
This sequence comes from Trichosurus vulpecula, assembly GCF_011100635.1. Lineage (NCBI taxonomy): Eukaryota > Metazoa > Chordata > Mammalia > Diprotodontia > Phalangeridae > Trichosurus > Trichosurus vulpecula. Next base: position 388,727,999 of record NC_050575.1, read on the forward strand.
AGACTGACCAGGTGGAGGGCATGTTAAGACGCTTATCCTCTTGAGTGATTATGCCCATTGTCACGGCCAGGATGCATATCTTTGGGGGAAAGGCTGGATGAGGTGAGCCCTAGGGTCCTTCCAATCCTTTTGGCACTCACCAGTTCTAGGAGAGGTAATGCAGTCTGATTTCTGCTCCATGTGCAGTTTGCTAGAGCAGCAACCATCTAATTGGTCAATTAGTCAGTAAAGATTTATGAGGCACCTGCTATGTGTCAAGCCCTGTACTAAGCACTGGAGATACAAATATGATTTTTTTTAAAGACAGCCTCTGCTCTCAAGAAGCTTCCATTTAAATTGGGGAAGATAACATACAAGAGGAAGCTGAAAGGAGGAAGGGGGTCCCTGGCATGGGAACATGGCGGAGTTCAGTCCAAGGAGCAGAAGCTGGTGGGAAATGACACTACCTATCTGTATGGCACCAGGCAAGTCACTTAACCTCTGCCTGCCTCAGTTTGCACAACTGTAAAATGGGGCAAATAATAGCCCCTACCTCCCAGATAGAAAAGGCTGCAGTACAGTATCCTCCCTAGCCTCCCCAAACTGGAGAGGAGAAATTTAGTTATTGCCCTCTGTAGGTAAGCCCTGGACCACTTGGGAGGTTCTAAAGATGCAAATAATCATCAGCCAGATGTTTGTCCCACCTACACTTAGGGAACAAGCTCTGTGATTGACTGGCTCACAGGACTCCTCTTTCCTGGCCCCCACTCACCTAGGGAAGAAAAAGATGGAAGAGCCAGGAACAAAGGGATTCAGACAGACACACACAAAAGGAATATGATTAGGACAACACTGGTGGCTCCCAGTGCCTGGATCCTCTCAGAGAGAGCCTATGAAGAGCCTGAAAGGGCTGGGAGGATGGATTACAGCTTGTGTCTGGCTAGGAAAACTTGGTCTTTTCCCAGGACCCAGGGGGAGTTTGTGTGAATTCATCTGGCCAGGAAGCCCCAGAGTAAATTGATGCCCTTGCCAAGTCCCCAGCCCCCTTCCAGATCCTCCTCCATCTCTAAGCCCAATATCAGCAGGCGATCGATGGTTCATGGCATAAACATCCCAGGCCCCAGCTCCTCGAGCCAAACAGCATGTATGGAAACCATCCACCCAAGCCCCTTCAGGGGAAATGGAAGGATGAGGTCATCCCGTGTCCTTTCTAAATGTACTAGGGCAACAGGCCTGGGTCCAGAACTGTCAGGGCTTGGGGAAAGGCTCAGAGTCTCCACAGTAGTTCTCCTCCCCATCCCACCCCTCTGCTCCCTTCTTTCCCACAGCTGAGAGGCCTGGGAGAGGTATGGTGCCTGCTTTTGGCCAGCCACAGAGTACAGGAACCTGTACCTAGTGTTTGGTGGCTTCAAATCCCTAAGGGCCTGGCATGTGGAAAAGTATGGCCCCAAGAGGGCCAAGCCAGAACCAACATATGGAAGTTACCCACAGGCCGACCAGCTCAATAAATAGAAGAACTTCCTCATAAGTAGAACTGTTCAAGAAGAAGAGAATGAGTTGCCTGGTAGGTTCATAGAACCATAGTGTGATTGTAGAATCATAGATTCTAGTCCTTCTGGTCCAACCCTTTCATTTTACAAATGAGGAAACCAAAATCCAAAGAAATTAAGTGTCTTGGCCAACGTCATGCAGTTGACCCAAGTTGAAGGCTGACAAGGAGGTTCCTGTGTCCATTGTGTTAATGACACAGAAATCACAGACGATCACTTGAATCATGCCAATGGGTCACAAGGCACAGAGTTGAGGTGCTGAGCCCTCCTTGACCCCCATCATTAGAAGTCTTCAAACAGGTTTGATGAGCCTTGAGGATCTTGGTGAAAAGGGAGAGATTTCTGCTGAAATTTGAAGTTTGAAGTACACGACCTCTGAGATCCCTTCCAACTCAGAGATCCTCAGATTCTGTGGAAGAGTTAAACATATGATCTTGTCACATGGCCTGGACTTCTAAGAAATCAAATTGGATCAAAATCAGGGGTCCTTGACCTGTTTTGTGTCGTGGACCACTTTGGCAGACTGGGGAAGCCCATGGACCCATTCTCACAATTGTGTTGCTAAAAGAATAAAATAAAACACAAAGGATTAAAATGAAACCAATTATATTGAAATATAGTTAATAAAATATTGGGTTTTTTTTTATTTATGGACTCTTGCTTAAGAATCCTTTATCTAGGGAGCAGCTAGGTGGCACAGTGAGTAGAGCATCGGCCCTGGAGTCAGGAGGACCTGAGTTCAAATCCGACCACAGACACCTGACACATGTACTAGCTGTGTGACCTTGGGCAAGTCACTTAACCCCAATTGCCCTGCCAAAAAAACAAACAAAAAAAAAGAATCCTTGATCTAAACTAATCGTACAGGTAACCCAATGGATAGAACACTGGGCCTAGAGTCAGAAAGACCTGAGTTAAACGTAGCCTCAGACATTTCCTAGCTATGTAACCTTAGCAAGTCATTAACCCATCTGCCTCAGTTCCCCTCATCTGCAAAATGGAAATAATACTAGAACCTCCCTCCCAGGGTTGTTGTGGAGATCAAACGAGATAGCTTTTATAAAGCACTTAGGACAGCGCCTGATATACAGTAGATTCTTAATAAATTCTTGGTTTTTTCCTTTAGAAAAAGAAATGACATATCATCTGCCTCTCCTTTCAGTGCCCATTTACTTGGGATTCTGAAACTCCAACGGTGTTTACTGAGGAAAAGCCTCTCAGCTGTTTTAACCCTATATAGTCTAGTAAATAGGAATCAGTTTCAAAGGGGGAGAGGGGCTCAAGATGGCAGGGATGGCAAAAGAAGTTTGAGAGAAGGAAAAGACCTCAGTTATTTTCCCAAAAGGGATCAAGTGGCCTTAGGATTTGGGGAAGCTGTTGATTTTCTCTACTCCCTAGAATGAGAGTGGAGAATGAGAAGGTAGGTAGGGTCAGAGCTACTGGTCTGATGCGATCAAAGAGTAGAAAGGAATCTGGAACAATCTGTCTACATTCCCACCTCCCCACTCAGTTCAAGGCCCATCCATCCCAGAGTTAGCTATCCATGGGCAGGTACCAAGAGCTGGAGGCCAAGGCTTAACACTGGTGTTCCCAGGGCTACCAGTGCTTGTCACACTGGATAGCAGCATGGCCATGAAAAGAGTACTACATTCTTCCATCGCTCCTGGCCCCACTGGCCCCTAACCATGTGACCTTCTAGAAAGTGAGGAGTTGGATTAAGTCAATGGCTCAAACTCAATTAGAAAGGATCCCTGCCTATGGCATATTGACTTAGGAAACCACAAGTTAACATTATCTCTGTTGTATTATATTTTTATTTATTCTGCCAAACCTTTCCTCAGATACATTTTAGTCTGGTTTGGCAGGCCAGGGCAACGAGGTTGACACCCCTAGACTAGATAACTTCCAAGGTGCCTGTCAGATCTGATATTCTGAGCCTATGATTGTAGCCTTGACATAATCTATCACAGATTCTGTAGCCTTCAGGGATCCAGAGACACTCAGTCTCCTCTGTTGCTTTTAGGGCCATCCAAGGATTGGATCCTAAGACAACTAGGAGGCAGAACTCTCTGGCCACCCAGTTTTGGTGGACTCATAAATTCAGGCTTGTCCTGACCTAGAGTTTATCACAAGGGCAGCTAGGTCCCTTCTCTACATATTCACAGCCACACAGCTGACCTGAAAAGTGAATAGAATACAAGATCTTAATTATGCTATTTATTACTATAAAGGTATTGGATTTAGTAGAGCAAAATTCTGCCTTAAAGATTCTCTTCCAATAACGTGTGTCCCATCACATGCCAGGATCATGCAAGATTCCTAGAAAGATTTTGACAAATCTATCGATTGTTAATATCAGATGAAGTATTACATAGGGAGACCTGTGGCTGCCAAAATGTTGGTCACTGCCGTCATGGAGGAGCTCCAGTGCAGAATTCAAACAGAAAAATGATTAGCCATAGATGGATGGTTAAATGTTCCATGTACTTCTAGATAGAGTTGGGGCCTAAAGTCGGGAATGCTCATCTTCCTGAGTTCAAATCTGGCCTGACACACTGACTAGCTGTGTGACCCTGACCAAGTCACATAACTCTGCCTCAGTTTCCTCATCTGCAAAATGGGCTGGAGAAGGAAATGGCAAACCATTCCAGGATCTTTGCCAATAAAACCCCAAGTGGGGTCACAGAGTCAGACACAGCTGAAATGATTGAAGAACAAAGAGTTTATCTTAGATTTATTCTCCGCTTGTTCCACCTGTTCATGCCTTATTTCCCATCACCTTCCTCACCCCAATCCCAACTATACTGCAACCTCCTCGGGGCAGGAAGGATAAGGAAAGTCTCTTCTTTGCTTTCCCTTCCAGCACCTGACATGGGGTTGGCTGAGGTTAGAGCAGGCACTCAGTAAAATGCAAGTCAACTGAAACAGCATTGGAAGGAAAATGCACCTAGCCTCTTACCCAGAGGATTTGCTACAATTCCTAAAGACAGTTGCATCCTATAAGGGCAGAATAGATACATTTCTATCCAACACTTTCCTTACAACAGTCCTGTGAGGTAAAGAAAACAAGTATTATCTTCATTTGATACATCAATCTCTGAGTCAAAAGCATTTATTAAGTGCCTACTGCCTACTTTCAGTCTTGCATCTTATGTTGCTTGTTATGTACCTCAAACTGGATGTCCCATAGAAATCTTAAAATTAACATGTCCCAAATCAAAATCACAATCCTTCCCCAAAAGACTCTCCCCACCTCCAAACTTCCCTGTTAACTATAAAGTGCGCCACCATCCAATCAATCCCCCAGGCTGGTAGCCTAAGTATCATCCCCCACTTCTTATTGTCTCTCACCCCACTTATCCGATCTTTGCCAAAATCTGTTGGTTTCACCTTTGCAAAACCCTTCTCTCCTCTGACACTGGGTTCAGACCCTCATCTCTTTGTGCCTGGACTATCGCAATGGCTTGCTGGTGGGTCTGTCTGCCACAAATCTCTCCCAAGTCCAGTTAGTCCTCCACTTAGTCATCAAAGTGATTTTTCTAAGGCACGGGTCCCACCATCACATACACACACATACACACACACACACACACACACAACTCAATAAACTCCAGTTGCTGCCTGTTACCTCTGGGTTAGATATAAAATGCTATGTTTGGCATTCAAAGCCCTTCGTCGCTTAACCTTGCTCCCTCTTTCAGTCTTCTTACACCTTCACCTCCCCCCAAGCCCGCCCCACCCCTCCCCACTTTGCATTCCAGTGACATTGGCACCTTGTTCCTCGAACAAGACTCTCCATCTCTTGGTTCTGGGCATTTTCACTGACTGTCTCTTATGCCTGGAATACTCTTTCTCTTCATTTTCACCTCTGGCATTCTAGTGTGAGCTAAAATCTCAACTTCTATGTGAAACCTTTCCCAATCACTCTTCTAGTGCCTTCTTTCTATTCCTACTTACCCTGTGTATGGTTTGCTTGTACATAGTCATTTGCATGTTGTCTTCGTCCATTAGACTATGAGTTCTTTGAGAACAGAGACTGTCTTTTGCCTTTCTTTGTATCAGCAGCACTTAATACAGTTTACTGGAACATAGTAGATGTTTAATAAATCCTTGTTGACTGACTGACTGACTACTCTATACCTCTCAGTAAATCCAAGTACTGCATGCTCTGAGGTGACTCTCCCAACTCCCACAATCTCTGATGATTTGGATCCTTTGAATGTGGCTACTACATCCCCTCAAGGCTCTAAGGGTATCTATCCCAGTACAGTTGGAGATTGTCTTCTCATGAGCCCCCATCAGTATGCTTCCTGCTATGATTATTAATTGAAAATCAATTTAGTCACTCAACCTTAAGTAGCTTTTTGAAAGGGTGTTTATTAAGGTGGTTCAGTAAAAATAGTTGGTATAAAACATCCCCCCCAAAATCTGCAACATACTCTCCCATAAGTATATATGGTGTATCAGGGACAGCAGGCTTATACTTTGTAAAGGGATAAGTCATAGCTCCTGTTTGCTAGAAGTCTGTTTTTCCCCTTTGTGGGGTACTCAAGAAATTCCCCTTAGGCATAGTGTAACTTCTTTGATTGGCTCTCTGTGAGGCTATGAATCTATATTTTGTCTGATCTTGGCTCCCAGCGCAGACACAGCCATCAGATGATCTGGGATACCTGATCTGAGAACCCTAATAAGAAAATGGGAAGTCTGAAATCCTCAGGATTCTTTGAAAGTCACAAGGATCTAGTGCAGACCTGCACAACTTGGCAGTAGGTAGGGGCCAAAATTAAAAAAGGCCGAACTAGGGGCAGCTAGGTGGTCCAGTGAGTAGAGCACCACCCTGGAGTCAGGAGGACCTGAGTTCAAATGTGACCTTAGACACTTGACACACTAGCTGTGTGACCTTGGGCAAGTCACTTAACCCAAATTGCCTTGCCTTCCCCCCTCCAAAAAGAAAAACCCACTAAAGACAAATAAATAAAAATAGCCTATACTTCTTCAGACTGCAGATAGGTTAAACTAGAGACAGACTGGTGATGGTTGGTTGCTACAGGTCACATGACAAACAGGAGAGTGTGAGCAGTGGCAACCCTCCATTTTTCACTGCTGCCCGAAATTCTTTGGTGGCCTGCAAACAGCCATGGGCTGGGCTGTATGTTGTGCAGGCCCGATCTAGTAGAGCCAACAATAGGATGGGGGTGGGGTGTGGAGGTGGAGAAGATCTAGGCTGAGGCCAAATCTGAAGCCTCCCCTTCCCCTTCTCTCCCACTTCCCCCCGGCCAAGCAGTTCCTCCTCAGGGGTTTTATTGGAATGCTCCAATCATTCCAAACTCTGGACTAATTCTGGTTCTAAACTAGCCTGATACTTTATACGTGACCCCTAGGACATGATCGAGTTTCCTCAGCCAATTTGAACGTGCTTCCTGTGGAAAGTTATTCTAGGGTCAAGGTCTTTTCGCCTAAAGTCTAGGATTGATTGATTGAAACCGAAGTTTACCATGGAGATGGATTTATCGTTTCCACCAGCTAAGGTACCAGGGAATCTTATCACCTTCATCAAATGGGATAGTGTGACTTGATTGATTTACTCACCACATCCCCCAACCTTGCATACAAATAAATGCAAAGTGGTCTGAAGGGGGTACTAACATCTAAGAGAGCCAGGAAACACCGTCTTGAGGAAAGTGGATTTGACAAAAGTGGAAACTGGTCCAGAAAAGGTCCCTGGACTCACAGAACCTATCAGTTTGGCAGCCAGATTCAAACCCACACGCCAGACTCCAAATCCAGCTCCCTTTCCGCTCCTCAAAAACACTCTTGCTTTCTAAGATAGCAGCCTCTCCAAAGGGAGGGCTAAACATTTCAACCTAAATCCTGAATGCCAACATCTCAGCTACGATCTGAAGGCAATATGATATCCAAAAAGACAAGTGCTGGCCCTAAAATCAGGAGGTCTGACTTCTAATTCTAGCTCTGACACATGCTTGCCGGGTGGCTGTGGACAAATGACTTAATTTCCCTTAGCCTTATTTTTCTTATCTGGAAAATGGGGATAATAGCACTTCTATTACCAACGTACTTCCCACGCTTGTTATGAAGGATATCAACTTTGTAAATCTTGAAGTATTATATGCATGTTAGTTATTATTCAGGGATCATGCAAAGACAAGTCAAAATTATTTCTAATGATGTCCGTTAATTTGTTAAACACTGACTAGAAACGGGATGTTGGGGAAAGAGCGCTGAATTTGGAGCTGAAGTTTACACCCTACCTGAGAAACTCACCATTTATCTGTGAGACCTTGGCCTAGTCATTTCCTCTAACTCACTAAGATAACAGACATACCTTCTCATATTAAGGAGGCAGCAGTGTTTTTGTTCATATTTGATTATACTTGAAAACATTAAAGAACTTCATTGGGATATTTGTCCTACATCCCTGAGCAGTTAAAATAAAGATGTTATTTGTTTAAAATTTTTTAAAAACCTTAAAATGGCATCACTTGAAATAGGTGCTAGGGCTCGCCAAATGCACTGGTTCTCACTTTCTTCCTCCATTAAATAAGGGCATTAGATCAGATTAGCTCTAAGGTTCCTTCTAGATCAAAATAGGAGGTAGTTAGGTGGCGCGGTAGTGGATAGAGCACTGGACCTGGAGTCAGGAAGACTTGAGTTCAAATCTGCCTCAGACCCTCACTAGCTATGCGACCTTGGGTAAGTCATTTTACCTATGTTTGCCTAATCTACTGGAGAAGGAAATGGCAAGCCACTCCAGTATCTGTGCCATATGGGGTCACAAAAAGTCGGATAAGACTAAACAATAAAACAACTAGATGAAAATCCTCTGATCCTATTTGTCCACACCCGCATTCAGAAAATGGAGGATGCAGAGAAATTTTAGTCCTGGGCTTCAGCCACTAGGAGCTAATAATCCTGGTGGAGAGATAAGGCAGATATGCCATAAGATTATATACAGTTAAGCAGACAGGATGGCAGAATAGCAACAGGATCTATTACCTCCCATCAGAAATGGTGCCTTTCCTCCTGGGGTCCAATGACTCTTCATGGGAGAAAGAAAGGCAGGACAGGTAGAAGGCTGTAGATGTCAGTAGGAGCTCAAACCGGTGGTGGAGCAGGATCCCAGTCACCCTCAGCAGCTGGGCTCTAGGTTATTCAGTTAAACATCATATTTCAGGAGAGGTGCGGGCAGTAAGTGCTGTGAAGTGAGAGGTAGCATGGGTTAGTGTCTAATGCACTGGGCTTGGAGGCAGGAAGACCTAGATTCAAATTCTGCCTCTGATATTGACTAGTTTTTGTGACCCCAAAGAAGTCACTTAACATTCCTGTGGCACAGTTTCCTCACCTATCAAATAAGGGTGTTAAACTTGACAGCCTCTGAGGTATCTTCCAGCTCTAGAGCCTAGAACGCTGTAATTAGACCAAGTCCTTGTTCCAGTCTCACAGCTGCATTTGCTACAGTTATCAGGAACTTTACAAGCAATTTTTCTTTTGGAAATACCTCATTCCACATCGGGCACAGCTATCAGGGAAAAGCAAGGGCTTGGATTGTACCTCCACATCCTAGCTGTGTTCCTCGCCACCCTTTGGCCCTAGTTTTGGCTACATCTGGGACTCAGGGCAGTCCACAGACTCCTCTATTTAGTCCAGAAACTTCTTGGGGTCCAAGAACTAATGTGTCCTAACTCCCAGCCCAGAGCCCGTTCCTCCACACCAGGCTGTGCCCCAATGAAGGAAGCCTTCCCAGAGGTGAGAACTGAACTGAGCCTTATTAATAACAGCAAAAGTTCATGCATATAGAGAGAAAAGTTTAGGGTTTAGAAAGTACTTTACATATATTGTCTGATTTCATCTTCATAACAACCCTCCCATTTATTGTTGTTCAGTTGTGTCTGACTCTACATCACCCTATGCATTTTTTTTCTTTTTCTTTTTTAGTTTTCAACATTCACTTTTGTAAGATTTCGAGTTCCAAATTTTTTTCTCCCTCCCTCCCTCTCTCCCTCCCTCCCTCCCCAAGGCAGCAAGCAATTTGATATAGGCTGTATGTGTACAATCATATCAAATATACTTCCATATTAGTCCCCATGACTTTTTGTCAATGAGATTTCCTTTGGCAAAGATACTGGAGTGATTTGCCATTTCCTTCTCCGATGTGTCCCCATCTTACAGATAAGGAACTGAGGCAAAATAGGGTATAAGTGACTTGCCCAGGGTCACACAGCTAATAAGTGTCTGAGGCCAGATTTGAACTTAGATCTTCCTGACTCCAAGCCCTGTACTCTATCCACTGTACCATCTAACAGGTATACAGGTGGAGGAAAAAAAAAAAGCTAAGAAACTAAGATACCTAAGAAGTGTCCAAGAGGGGACTGGAACTCAGGTGTTACTGACTTCAATTGCACAAGTCTCTCCCCAATGCCAGGCTGTCTCATAGTATTTGAGAGATGACAACAAGAAATGCAGACCTGGAGTGTGAGAAGAACTTGATCAAAGGTACCAAGAAAACAAATCATGGGACATTCAGGAAAGCAGTGAGGAGGTGATTGACCAAGAGCAGACGATGCACATTCGAGAGTAGTGACAGGTAAAGATGGAGACGTATCCTGAATACCAGGAGTCTGGATTTGTTGTGGGGAGCCATAGGTAGTCATTCCAGGTTCCTGAAAAGGGAAGTAAATGATCAAAACAATGTTTGAAAAGTTGATAGAACAATGGCATTTCCAAACCAGGCCGTTAGTTTCTTCTGGCTTCCTCTAACGCAAGATAGATGCCAAATTGCAGGTACAGATAAGTTGACTTGTGGCCACTTAGGAGAATCTCTAGATGTCAAAATGTGTTACCACCTGTACTGTTCTACGTGGTTCCAGACAGCTAGAGAGAAGCCAAGGAGTACTTTAACCACATCAAAGAGAAGGTCTGGCCCTTATGAGCTAAGTTAAGATACCACAAATAGCCCCTGTATTGATAGGAAAACATCATATGACCCTCTTGGTGAATGTGGTCAATGACTTCCAAACTGGACCCTGGATGGCCTCCATCCCCCACTGCACCCAAGAGCCAGCTGCCTGGCATTTAGGGAAGCTTTCTGTGTGTGTATGTCCCTCCATCCCAGAAGACCAGCTACCTCCCACCCATCTTCCTTGCAACAGGCCTAGAGAGGATAAGCCCCACAGGAGCTTCTTCCTGGCACAGAAAACTTGGGATAACAATAGAAGGAACATCCCAAAGTACCACCAACACTGTAGCCCTGGGGCATTGTACAAACCTGAGCTTAAGGCAAGCCTGTACGAAGTTATTTGAAATAACTCAATTCTTACTACATCAAGATGTTATTCACTCATGTCCGACCTTTCGTGACCCCATTTGGGACTTTCTTGGCAGAGATACTGGAGTGGTTTGCCATTTCCTTCTCTAGCTCATTTTACAGATGAGGAAACTGAGGCAAAGAGGGTTAAGTGACTTGCCCAAGGTCACACAGCTAGTAAGTGTCTGAGGCCAGATTTGAACTCAGGAAGATGAGCTCAGCTACTCAAAACAGTTGGCTGAAGGGACAGTTTCCTCAATCTCCCAACCTGTCTTCTCAGAAGACAAGAGATCATCTGAACCATCTCTGCCAGCTAGAACCTTAAAGACCCGCCTGGGGCATAGACAAGTTAAGTGACTTACTCAAGATCATACAGCAAGCATGTATCAGAGTGGTACTTGAACCTAGATCTTCTTGGCTTTGAGATTGGCTCTCTGTCTACCCTTCCACGTTGCCCTCCTTTATCGCACAGTATTGTGCATCAAAGTTAGCTGTATGTGGGTCTTATCTCCCTAATAAACTGTAAGCTCCATGAAGGCAAGGAGTAACTATTACCAAAATTTAGCATAGCCCCACAATGTTCAAGTAAGTGCTTTATACGGAGCAGGCACTTACTAGGTTGTTTAATTAATGAATTAAACAATTAATTCATTAATGGTGTTCCTTCTGGCCCTTCCCAAGGATAGGGACCACCTTGAGCTTGAGCTGGGATATTCCAAATGATTCAGCGCCCCCAACTCAACAGCCAAGCCAAGACTCCAAGCCAAGAGGCCCCACTCAAGGAGAAGCAGAGATGCCCTGCCATTGGGCTTCCAGAGCTGGCATCTCCATCTGAAGCAAGAGTCTTCAGAACAAGAGAAACCACAGACACTGAGGAACAGAAGACACCTGCTTGGAAGTCAGAGAGATGTTTCAGATCCCAGAATGTTAGCCAGGGTGCTAATCTAACACAGTGCCCCAGACAATTGGCCACTCCCAACTTCCTGAGGGCAGCTCTGTGCTTCACTTGAATTCAATATAGTCTAATTCTGTAAGGGCCTAGTGGGCACCTTCTCTGGGCCTGACATGGGGCTAGGTCCTGGAGAGAAACACACACACACACACACACACACACACACACCCCATACCAGAGGAGGGTACACAAATAGGTCAGCACATAATAAATATGCATGTGTATTCATGTACACATATATATGTGAGTGTATATATGTATATGTGTGTATGTGTGTATGTGTGTGTATGTATATATAAATATGGAGTACTTGTGAGGGCTTCCACAACTGAGGGGGATCAGGGAAGTTCTCATGTTGAACTAAGCCTTGGTGGGATCTAGGGATTCTAAGACATGGAAGTGAGGAGCGAGGGCATGCCAGGTAGGGAGAACAGCCTGTTCGAAGACACAGGCACCGGAAATGGCCTGTCATGTGTAGGGAATAGCAAGTAGACCCATTTGGCTGGAATTTCAAGTTGTAAATAAGTCCAGAAAGATAGGGAAGAGTCAGATCTGTTTTATGCCCCTCTTTCTGCTTCCTCTAAACGAGTTTCAGCTAGGTGGTTCCCCATGCCCACTGCATTGCCCTAAGAAGGCTAGAAATAGTTTAAATTTTTTTAAACACCTACTATGTGCAAGTCATTATGCTAGCCTGTTCTAACTCTCTGCCTTGATCTGATTCTCTGTCCCACTTTCTTAAGCAGCTAGGTGATTCAGTGGATAGAGCTCTGAACCTAGAAAAGCTGAGGTCCAATCCAGCCTCAGACACTTGCTAGTTCTGTGACCATAAGCATGTCACTTAGTCCCTGTCTGCCTCAGTTCCTCATCTATAATAATAACATCTACCTAGTCACACCTAGGAGTCAGGGTTGTTTTGAGGATCAAATGGAGGAATATTTGTAAAATGTTTTGCCAATCTTAAAGGGATGTATTCATGCTAGTAAATGCTACTGCTGCTCTTTGCACACTAACCCAATACCTGTGCTCTTTCCAGAGTTGGGATATTGCAGAAAGGTCACTGGCCATAAAGTCAAGAGTTTAGGGCTCTCAGAATCTCATTTTCTTTAGGTTAAAAAATAGGATTTATTCGACAAACCTTCAAAGTCATGTCAACACAAGCAGGCCTGAGGCCATTATGAGGCTCCATCGATACGGAGCCTAATCTCCAAGGCTAATCAAACCTTTGAGACAGCTTCCTTGCCCTCTAACCAACATGGCGGGGCAGGTGTCAGGGAACTCTGGGAGATGATAGTCCTATCCCACCAGGGAATGACCGTGATGCTGTTGATAGTCAGTGATACTGACGAGTAAGCTATCAAAGGTGACATTAGTATGATGATGATACTGAGGGTTATAGTGGTAATGAGACTGATGACGGTATTGGTGGGAACTCTCAAAGGCTTTGAATCTCAGAGGAGGTCTTCCTATGCCTCGTCTATCAAATGGGGAGAAGACCACCTACTTCACAGGAGTGTTGTGAGGAACAAATGAAATAACATGCGGAAAAGGCTCTGCACCTTTGAAGCACCGCAGATAAAACCTAGCCATAATTAATGCACCTACTGCTGTCCTCATTTTCCCCTGTCTTTCTTCTGTGTCAGTGGAAGCAAATATGGATAAGAAATATGGGAAATGATGTTGTGCTGAAGATGATCGCCAACTAAAAGCACACTTCCAAAGCTATTTTCCACATGCCCAGGTTAAGTGACTTGCCCAGGGTCACACTCTGGTAGCATTGAACTCGGTTTCTTCCTTGTTCCAAGCATACTCCCAAGCTGCCTTTAATTGCGTTCTTAAACTATTTCACACGGTTATTGTGAGTGAGGTGTTCTGTAACCTTGAAAATGCCATAGAAAGGTGTCCTGTGAGGTTGTGGTACCATTTGACTTTTTCTAAAATAATGCAAAATGATTTTGCAAGGCATGGGTGCTCCTGGAAGAAGGGGCTAGGGAAGGGCCAAAAAGTGAGTTGGGAAGAAAAGACGAGGCATCCGCATGTCATGTCTAGAGGAGATGTGAAAGGCAAGGGCATTCCTGATCCCCGGGGACTCTTACACAGTAAATGGAAAGGATCTGAGAAGATTTCCTCCAAGGTCTCCTTCAACCCCAAATCCTATGGCCCATCCTCGGAGTTAGGCCTGAAGTCCCATATGTATGAGTTAAAAGAAGGAGCTGGGGGCAGAGCAGACAGTGCTGGGCCTAGACTTGAGACGACCTGGATTCAGATGTGGCTTCAGACACTTACTAGCTGTGCAACCCTGGGCAAGTCACTTAACCTCTGTCTGTCTCAACTTCCTCCTCTGTAGGATGGGGTTAATAATATTAGCACCCAGCTGCCAGGCTTGTTGTGAGTATCAAACGAGACAATGTTTGCAAAGCCTTTGCAAACCTTAAAGCACTATATAATTAATTGCTAGCTAGTATTACTTTTATCTCTATTATTATAAGAGGGAAAATGCAAGGGTTGGGCCTGATCTTCCACTTCTCTTCTTCCTTCAATTCAACAGGGGTTTATTAAGCATCTTTTTTTGTGCCAGGTTCTGGGGATGGAAAAACAAAATGAAAACCAATCCCCACCCGCCAGGAATTTGTAACCTACTGGGAGGAATAAGGATTTAAACAGATAAATAAAGACAATATAAACTGAGAAAAACACCTGAGCTGAGCCTTGGAGGAATCTAAGGCATCTAAGAGGCAAAGGTGAGGAAGGCAGGCATTCCAGGCATACAGAGACAGCCTGTGCAAAGGCAGGAAGGCCAGAGGCAGAAAGATCCTGCTTTGCTTTCCACAGAGGCTTCTAGGTGGTGACCTCTCCTCTCCAGAGGGACCCTGGCCTTGGCCCTGGGGCTCCTGAGGCAATCTGACATGAGAAACTTGCTGTTTCCCCAGCTCCAGAGGAAGCAAGCACTTTCCAGCTGCTCCTGAATGCCAATGTCAGCTTTTGCTGGCTCCAACCTCCCTAAGCATGACCTCTCTCCCCTGTTCCACCCACTCCTCCCTCCCCCCGCCAAGGCTATCTGGGCAGGATATAGAGACCAGGGCATTGTGCCCTGGGAACTCTGGCTCACTGGCCCCCAAACATTGCTGGTCAACTGGTTACATTCCTAGAGTGACCCATGTCTGCAGAACAGAAGTTCCTTCTGGTCTCTTGCCTGGTATCAATGGGAATTTCCTTGTGGGAGGTGGAGCCCTCCCCCTGAGATCTGCAATCCACTGCCTCTAGTCAAGGGCACATCTCGCCTCCCCCCTCCCCCCAGAGATCATTTGCAAAGTATCCTTTGCTTCTGGAAAACTCTCTCATCCAACCCAAAGTTGACACTCCCAACCCCCTTCTCTCTGCCACTCAAAAATGCATTTGGGGACTACTTAAAGATGACTCATAGCCTTGCTGCCTTGGGGTCTGACCCTGAAAACACTGCTCTTTAACTCTGCATTGCCTTCTGAGTCTGAAGGTTCTATTTGGGCTCTGACTGTTGGAGGGGAGGGAACCCTGATCATGCTTGAAATACGTGCTGTCTCCCTCACTAGCCCCAAGCCCCTTGGTGGCAGCAACACAGAAAAATATTTTCACAATGTCTTTTTCAGTCCCCGGCAAAATATTCCATTTTCTTTTTTCCTTTCTTTTTTTTTAAGCTGATGAAAGAAAAATACACATGGAAAAGGGGAGGGAGGGGATGTATTCCTGGCATTTCTGTGGAGCAGCTCCCTTCCAGCCCAACAGAGCCAAGGTCTGTCTAGCGGATGAATATTGGCATTATTCAATCATGCTCCCTTATGGAGGGAACCTGCAAAAGGCAGGCTTTCTCTGGACCTCCTTTTACCCAGAGGTCTTCAGCAGGAACGGCTTGTGGCCCATCATTGTTCAGAGATAGCGCTGTTATGAAGGGGTGGTTTGTGCTCTGGTTTTGGCACGGGATGCGGTTTATAAAGTGTTTTCACTTTGTGGTCTCCCTCACAGCAGCCCTGTTTGCTTAGACGTATGTCTGGTCCACACTTTCTTCCACTGACTCAAGGATAGAATGAAACTTTCCCCATCCCCCCCAACACTATATTGGTCTTGCTGTTCCCCCACCTTTACCATCCCCAACTCATTTCCCCTATCCCCCCCCTTCCTTTCTTCCCTGGACAATGGACAGAGAGGTTAGTTTATGGCCGTCCTAGAGATGTGCTGGTTCTTCAAAAGCCTGACATTTCCCAGAATCAAATCCCCAACAAAAGGTTGGAAGTTTGGGGGTGCCCTCTTTATTAGATCATCTGCCAGCAGAGGCTTTTGTGACCCCCCTGAGCCCCAAAGACTCAGAAACATGTAAACTACTGCTGTGATAAAGAAGGTCATTAAGTTAAAACAGTTCAAAAATTCTGTTCTGCCCCAAGACCTGAGTTCAAATCCTTCTCAGTCACTAACTAGCTATGAAACCCTGGATGGTTTAGACTTAACCTCTGTTTGCCTCACTCTTCTTGTCTGTCAAATTGGATAACAATAGTACTCATCTCCCAGGGTTTTTATGAGAATCAAATGAGATAATATTTATAAAGCACTTTGCAAATCTTAGAGCACTTTATAATTGCTAGCTATTATTACTTATTATAAGGCACTTATATTATATTACATTACATTACATTACATTACATTACATTATATTATATTATATTATATTATATTATATTATATTATATTATATTATATTATATTATATTGGACATATAAGGTCATAAGGGACAGTACTGATACCAGGAGCCTCATCCCCAACATAATCATCAGTATCACAAACACTGGTACCGCCATCACTATCTTAATCCTCAGTGTCATTGACTAGCAGCAGTATCGTTAATGTTAACATTTGTTCTTTAGTTGTTTTTCAGTCATGTCCGACTCTTCCTGACTCCATTTGGGGTTTTCTTGGCAAAGACACTGGAGTGGTTTGCCATTTCCTTCTCCAGCTCATTTATAATATATGAAGAAACTGGGGTTAAGTGACTTGCCCAGGGTCACCCAGCTAGTAAGTGTCTAAGGCTAGATTTGAACTCAGGAAGATGAGTCTTTCTGACTCCAGGCCCAGCACTCTATCTACTATAACACCGTCTGCGATAGGATCAATATCCACATGGGCTTCCCCGGCATACCTGCTCCATCATGGTGATTAGCCTAGTTCTTTCTCTCAGGGTCCAGGAATCAGTCCCCAAGGTCTGACCAGCCTGCAGCTAAGATTCAGTGTTGATTCAGCCTCCTGGTAGCTAGGGATCTGTTTTGACACAGTGTCCTAGTCACAAAAGGGCATAAAAAGGCACTCCCTCCTAGAATTAAGGCCCTAGAGAACTGGCAAATGCCCCGAGGCTGCTCAAGTCACCACACCCTGTGCTGCCGTCCTAACCTGTTTCCCCATAGAAATGAAGGGGGACCCCCAACCCAAGCTGAGCATCCTTTTTGAGTGTTCTCATTGAGTTATCTTTTTATATTAATTGTTGCATGCCCTATGGACATCTCATTTCATCTCACTACTGATCTAAACCACCAGGTGACTGTTCTGAATCAGGCCCAGCCCACAACACCATCCGTATTATCAGTGACTGTATCAATGTTATCAGTATGACCATCATCATAATCATTGCCATCATGTTCCCCTTCCCGTTGAGCACCTACTATGTGCCAGGCACTGTGCTAAGTTCTTAGATGAAAATCCACAGTAGGGCAACCTTTTAGTAAACCTCAAGAACCTTATACATTGTGGCTGCTTTTTGCACGACTGTCTTGGTGCAATGGGTGAGTGTGAGAAGAAGGAGTTGGTGGCAGACAGTTGTTTTCAATCTTTTTGTCTAGCAGCCTAGTGTGCCGGAGACAGCTGGAGTGATGAGAAGAGAATGACCTTGGAAGATGGCAGTTTGGGTCAGTGTAGACCTAAAAAGCCAAGTGGAATGTTTACAATGGGATTTGTATCCTGAAAAAGGTCTGTGA
Source organism: Trichosurus vulpecula (assembly GCF_011100635.1). Lineage (NCBI taxonomy): Eukaryota > Metazoa > Chordata > Mammalia > Diprotodontia > Phalangeridae > Trichosurus > Trichosurus vulpecula. The sequence continues at coordinate 388,745,793 of NC_050575.1, forward strand.
GGGCTGGAGTGATTTTGACTTGCTACCCCCACCCCCAGCCCTTAAAGCTGGAGTAGTTCTTAATCTTTTGCATGTGTCCTAGATTCCTCTGGCAGTCTAGTAAAGCCTATGGACCCATTCTTGAGTCAACCTAACAAATCAACAGGCATTTACTAAGAGCTTGTGTTTAGCCATGCCTTGCTTAAATCTGATTCAAGACATCACCTTCCCGATGTCATCGGTCCTCTTTGAGAAGGAAGGACAAACAACTCTATGTGCCAGGCATTGGGGAATAGGAGCTCATAGTTAATAATCATAATAATGTATTTAAATGCAGAAAATGCTTAGAATTACAAAAGAAACCAATTGTATTGAAATATAGTTATAAAATGTCTTTTTTTTTAATCAATTCAGTGGGAAAGCTAGGTCATACAGTGAATAGAGCACTTGCCCTGGAATCAGGAGGACCTGAGTTCAAATCCAGCCTCAGATACTTACTGGTTGGGTGACCTTGGGCAAGTCACTAACCCTGATTGCCTGCACACACACAAAAAATTAATTAAAGGATCCCCTGAAATCTATCATGGACCCCAAGTTTAGATTCACCTTCCTTAAAGGAAGGAGCTTTTCAAGTCCTGTTGATTTTGCAGCTGGTGTTTAGTCTGAGTGGGGATGTTATCTGGAACCCTATTTGAAGTAAAAGGATCTGGGTTCAAATTCCAACTTTGCCATTTGATAAATTTGTGACCTTGGCCTACCGTAACATCTGGTAACTGCCTTTGTGGCGCCAGGGTGGGCACCTAGGAGTTAACACCTGGTACAGTTGTGCTGTGATTGTGAGGTAGAGAGGTGAGGGTTGGCAGGTGAGATATGAGTACTGAAAGGCCTCGAAGGATGGGGAAAGAGCACCACACTTGTGGTCAGAGGGCCTAGGTTCAAGTCCTGACTCTGTGGCTTCTTAGCCATGTGATCAGAAGCAACAAGTCCTTTCATCTCTCCCTCTTCTTATCTGCAAAATGGGAATGATAATACATGAATGAAATAATGTATGGAAGATGTCTTGGAACCATAAAGGACTATATAAAAAATGTCAGCTAAGGCTATTGCCCAGGTGTATTGATTTGGGCATTCAGTCAAGATTATTTATTTCCCCTTTAGTTCCTTGGGACCTAAGGCCCAAACAATTATAAGATCTGAGCAGCACTCATAGGCAGATAGCAGAGTGACTTATCTGTCCCCTTCCTTAAGCTGCCAACCTTGATTCCAGGAGAGCCACCTCAGAGCCGATTGGCTGATAAGTCATTTACACCCATTATCTCCCTCCCCTGATATCTTGGCAAACTCCCAGCTTTGCCTGCTGCTGAAGAAAGGGGAGATAACACATCTAGACGGGGGGTTTCCTGGAGTCAGATGAGAACCTTCTGTGGGGCTGTCAGGAGTTGGGCAGGGTTGTGGGCAGGTCAGGAAATGCTGGCTGATGAAAGAAATCAGGGACTCTGAGGGCAGAGGGAGTAAGAAGATGGGACTGCAGATCTAACAGTAAAATGCAGTTTAAAGAGCCTCCATGGTCCTCTTATTGGGGAAGGGGGATTCTCAAAGGAGGGGGTCCCTCTCCACTGGAGCACTCTTCCTTTCAGGAATAAAGAAGGGTAGGGGGAGCCCCCTAAAAGGCCTAGAAATGAAATCTGCCACATTATCTTGAAAAAATCTGAGGGGGGCACTGGGAATTCACATCTGGATTACAGTCAATGAGTTTGCTCCAGAGTGGCCCTAGTAGTTTTATTCTATTTGAGGGGATTCATAGAATACTGATCATGGGTGGGGAAGAGACACCCCCTATGCTCAGACCAGTCGCATTTTAGGAAGGTCTCTGTACCACCCTCCCAGAGCTGATTATCTGCCAGGCCAACACAGTAGCATCCCCAGCAGGTGACCCAGAAGGAGCAATGACTTGAAATACGGGTAGGTAGGTATGGGTGGTATCCCAGCATGAGCACTAGGACTAGGAGTCAGAAGATATGGATTCAAGGCCACCCCTTACCTGCTCCCCTTTCTGAGCCTCAGTGTCTCATCTGTCAAATGGGAATCCATTCATTTAGTAATCTATTTTTAAACTATGACTATATGCAAGGCGTGCCACTCGGCATAGAGAGCACAGCCCCTCTTCTTATAGAGCTTACAATCTGATAGGAGCAAGTGGATGTTGGGGAAGAGGGGAAGGTGAGGAAGGCAAGTACATGGATAACTATACTACTAGGAAAATCAGGATAAGTGCAAGGGAGAGGACCACGCGATGGCTGGTGCGGTGATGTAGGGAAGAGGTAATTAGGGCTTGTGCTAGGGTGAAGGCAGCAGAAATGGAAGACCAGACTGAGAGATACTCTGAAAGAGGCGATGAAATGCTGCTTCTTGGCGCCAATGGCCCAGTCTTAATGAGAAGCTCACTACTACCTCCTTCATGGGATGGCAGTCAGGAGGAGCAAGTAAGATGGTGGACAGAAGGTACTTTCTAGTTAGAAAGCACTATTCATGGGGCAGCTAGGTGGTACAGGGAGTAGACCACCGGCTCTGGAGTCAGGAGGACCCGAGTTCAAATCCAGCCTCAGACACTTGACACATTTACTAGCTGTGAGACCTTGGGCAAGTCACTTAATCCCAATTGCCTTCCCTTCTCCCCTCAATAAAAAAGCACTATTCATATATTGAAGAGTATTACTAGCATATATTAGTTTGTATGGATTGGTATATAATTTATATAGTTTAGTCTAATCAAATGGTGCTGTGATCTCCCTGATTCCAGAGTTCCCTCCAGTCCATCCATGCCTACCCATCCTGGATTTCTTTGTTGTCGTTGTTAATGTTAACATTAACGTTCTGTTGTTCAGTTGTGTCTGACTCTATGTGACCCTGTGGACTTTTTGTCCACGGGGTTTTTTGGCAAAGATATTGGAGTGGTTTGTCATTTCCTTCACCAGGGTGTCCCTGTTTAATAGATGAGGAAATGAGATAAATAGGGGTCAAGCGACTTATCCAGGGTCACTGAGATTGGATTTGAACTCAGATCTTGCTGACTCCACACATCTACTCTTAGCCACGGTCTCCCGGCAGCTCAGCATGTTGCGTCCACCCCACTCATATTCTCCCAACATCCCGAGAGTGCCATTGGAGCGTTCTGGCTAGCCACCCATCATCCTTCGCTCTTGCTTTGGGACCAGGCCATCTTCTCTTTCTGTCCTCCCTTCGCTCGGGTGTTTCTTCGGAGCTCCTCGTTGGTTATGTGGTGCAGCCTGCTCAGACCAACCATGCACCCTGCTCTTAGCTTCTGAGTAATGCTCGTCTTTAATTCAGCTTAGTTTTAGGTCAGTGTGTATTATATTAATAATATTCATACTATCATAAGATCAAATGAGATAATATACAAAAGGCACTTTGCAGAACTTCAAGCACTGTATACCTGTTTATTATTATTATTATTGAGAAAGGCAGATCAATAGAAAGTCTAGCCTTCCCAGGGAAACATCCAGAATTAGCCCTAAACTCTTCCATGTTAGGATGGAATAGGGTGATAGATTTAGACATGAAGGGAACTTAGAGGTCCCCTAGCCAGGTGCACTGATTTTACAGATAAGGAAACTGAGCCTTAGAAAGGCAAGTCTTATGATGAGAAACTCAGCTGCCCTGGGCCAGCCTTATATACAGGAGGGATCTTGTGCCTCAGAAACAGATCACCATGCGCTGCCCTACCCCCAAGGGAGCCATTTAAAGACCCCTCAGAGGATGGACCGTTCCCAGACTCCTGCGGCCAGCCTTCCTTTGCAGGGCTGGAGTACTGTGGGAAGGAACTCCCCATCCCATAAAGTCTTAACAAGACACAAGGGAACTGGAGGATTGTGGAGGAGAGGACTGGCCCTCTTATCACAAACTAAGGGGAAGGGAGGAGGAGGGAATCCTTCAGCGATAGTCTTGATTCTTGTGATTAGAGTTGTGGTTCTTCCAGCCACCCAGTAAGAAAAGAGAGAAAATCTCTTGGCCCTGGGAAGCTGCCATTGCTACCCTCCTGCCAGTCACGTCCCAGGGTCTCTGGGACCAGATTCTCCCCACCTCTGAACACTGCTGGGTCACTGGCCTAACTGTGGTGTCAAGGCCAGGATGCTGGTTTGCAGCCGTGCACATCCTGACCCTGACATCACAGTGATAGAACTACAGAGGACTTTCAAGATCACTTAAAGAAAAAAAAAACTCACTTTATGGACACAGATGCCAAGTTATACCAAGCACTTAGGTCACACAGCAAGACAGTGGCAAAGACAGAATGAGAACTCAGATGTCCTGACATCCTGGTCTCTTTTACCATACCCCCCTGCGTCCACGACCTCTTGTCCCCCAAACAATTTGAAAGGTTTGTTTCTTTGCTTTTTGCTTTGTTTTGTTTGGAAATAGAGCTGAGTGGCATGGGCAATCCCCTCCTGTTCTTCCTCCTTCGTGGGCATGTGGCTTTTGGCAGCTCCAGAGCCTGGGCCCTCAACAGGAGGGTCAATCAAGAATCCAGTGGCTTGACAGACACACTGGGTGAGCTGGAAGAAGCCAATCTAATAAATAACATCTTTAAGAAAGGAATGCATTGAGTAAATAGACAGTAAATTAAGGGGCCAGACGGGAGCACCATTTAAAAAAAGCAAAAGCAAAAGCAACCCTCTCTCACCGCATGCTGTGAAATCCAGCAGCCTTCCCTGTTTTCCAGCAATGACATCATTTCTGATTTTTTTTCCAAAAAGAATCTTCAAATGTCTGAATCCCAGCTGTAGTTCACCAAGGGTAGAGGACGTCTGGAAGTAGCCTGAGGCTGTCCTTTGTGTCTGCCCAAGCCAACTAGAGCAGTATGTTGATGGGGGACAAAGGCTCTGGGTGACCTCGACATTCGTCCCGATGTTGCTCCTCATTGATGGTGTGAGCCAAGGCGGGGCTTTTGGCCCATCCAGCTCTAGGTTCCCTGCCCTTGAGAATGACGGGGTTCGCTTGAGTCATCTCAGCTTGGACATCGAACCCTACCTATTCATGTGACAGATGAGGCTGCTGAATCCCAGAAAGGTTCGAGTGATTTGCTGAGGGACACACTGCTAATGAGTGTTTAAAGTGAGATCCGGACCTAAAACTTTCTTATTCCAACCCCAGCCTTCTATCCATCATAACACGCTCCCTGTATACTGGAGGCAGCTTTAACCAGAGCCAGTTTTTAACTTTCCAGTGTGAGCATACACACCTTGGAAAACAGCAAATGTCACAAATCGGGGCCTTGATTTATCATTTTGTTTATTGTCTAGACTTAAGACACTGATGGAGAAAATGTTAATAGCGCCGATTAACCTTAAAAGTGTGTCATGCATTCTTTTTCCACCCGGAAAGCCAGTTGTTAAACATTTATCAACATGCTCCTGACAGGGAATGTTCTGTTCTCTTCCTGCCCCCAGCACTTAATACAATGACTAACACGTAAGAAGTATTTAACAAAGGCTTATTGATTGGTTATTGGACATTAAATGGTTCTGTTGGAAGAGAAGAGCCCGGGTCTGATAAACAGTAATGAATGTGCCGTTCCCTGTCTGGTTAGACTAGATGACTCCCTGGAGTCTCTTGTAGTAGTTGGACTCTGTGAGGATCTGGGTTCCAATTCCAGCTCTGCTATTTGCTACCCAGTGACCTTGGACAAGTCACTTCAATCCTCTGGGTCTGTTACTACCTCTGTAATACAAGGAGGCGGGAGGAGTAGAAATAGACTAAGTACAGCATATAGCAAGCCAGCCTCACAGCCAGGAAGACCCAGTTTCAAGTCCTGCCGTTGACTCGGACCAAGCATATGACCCTGTGCAAGGGGCACTCCTCAGTGCCCCAGGCAATTCTGTAATGGAAAACTCCTCAGGGAGTTCCCTAGACCAATTAGATCACATTAGATCTATTTTATAGATTAAATCATCTATAAGATCTCTTCTCACTCTAAATTTTATGACTATGATGCTGATTCTCTAAACAGAGCACTGAAAGATCATAAAGTCATGTGTAGCTTGGAAAGTAATCAAAGGAGGATTGACACAGGCAGGCTCCAGATTCTTCTTGCCTCTTTCTCCAGTCAATTGTTGTCTTCCCTCCCAGGTGGACAGAAAACTGGGTGATGGATTCACTGTGGGAGGTGAACCCAGGGCTATAACCACTGGAATCAGAATGCTCTTTGGAGAAAGGGAGTGGGGAGTGGAAGCTCTTGTGACCTCCCTTAGGGTGGGGTGACCTTATGGCCTTGATGCAGGGGCAGGGAAGAATTAGATTCTGAACATTCTCCAAAAAAAGCCCAAGCCACATTCTAGGCATCCAAGAGACAGGCCAGAATGGGTCCTTGTGGACTCCTAAATCTGGCATTTACAGGCAAAGACATCTTCAGGAATGCTTTTAAAACAGGAATGCGGATGACAAGGAAGCTATGCACAACCACACACCAACAACCTTCTCAAATCCTGGGCCTCTAAACCCAGCTCTTTCAGGGGTTATCTCCAAGGGCTCCTTCTCCGGAAGCTGCAGGGGCCCCACACTGGCTCATTCTAATCCATAAAGTAGTAGATGGAGGGGTACCAGCTGTCAAGATCCAACAGGCATCTGCAGCCTCCAGGATCAGTTAAAGCCTGAGTATCTTCTCAGCTTTGGCTAGCCCTCAAAAGAGTGAAATCTGGCTTCCCATAATGCTGGGTAATTTGGCAAAGTTTGTCTTCCATGCCTCAACCTCCCCTTTCCAATCTCTTCCCTTAGCTCCCATAGTTGTGAACTCAGGATGGTGATTCCTGTGTTTCCCATTTCACAGGATATCTGTGAGTGAGGCTCAAATGAAATAATATATGTACAGCAGTTTACAAACCATAACACTAAAAAATCAAGAAATTTAATTCAGTTCAATTTTAAATGCCATGTGCTATGCTAGAAGCTAAGCATACAAAACCAAAAATGAAACAATACCTGCCTTCAAAGGACTTGCTTTCTACTGGGAGGCGGAGGCACAGTTCACATATAAGTAAATATATACACACAATGCACATACATACACACATAGACATTCATATGTGCATATATATTGTACACATATGATGACCAGGGGTGGGAAGAATGTTGGCCATAAGAAAAGACATTTTGATAAAAGTAGCGCTTGAGTTAAATTTTGGAGAAAGCAAGAGTCTCTAGGAGGCAGAAGTAAGTGGGGAATGTACTCCAGACAATGAGGGGACTGCTGGTGCTAGGCTTGGAGGCCGGAAATGGAGATCGAATGTTATGCATATGGTATAGTACAGGGGTTGGTAAATTATGGCCCTGGATATAGCGCACCATTTTGAATGGAACAGAATGTATAGAAAGGGAGATAATATAAAATAAGATTAGAAAAGTAGATGCAGGTCAAATTGTAAGGGCTTTAAATGACAGGCTGAAGACTGGTTTTTATTCTAGGGACAATAGGGATCCATTAAAAATTTTTATTGGGAGAAAGGGGTGACATGATCAGGTCCATGTTTTAAGAATATGACTTTGGCAACCTATAAAGGATGAATTATTATCATGGTGCCTTCCTTTCCTCATTTAGGAATCCAGATTCTCTATCCATGGTCCTAAGATCATAGGGGTTAATGCTGGAACACACCTTTGAGGTCATCTACTCTCTAAAGCAAATGAAGAAATGAGGAAATTGATACCCAGAGAAGTTAAGTCTCTTGCCCAAAGTCACATGAGTAAGTGGCATAGGTTTCCTGACTCTAATTCCAGAGCTCTTTCCACTACAACATGAGTCCTCAAAACCTACTCTCAGGAAACAATCCAATTTCAGTCATTTCACTTATGCCTGAGCCCAAGAGACCTGGGAAGGTATCCCATAGTCTAGTACCTGGGCACTGTCCATCCCCTCAAACCTATGAGAAATAAACTGTGGTGTAAGTAGGAGCCCTGGACTTGGCATCAGGAACCCTGGATTCCAGGCCTGGCTTTGCCACTCACTAGCTGTGTGATGTCAGACAAACAACTTGGCCCCTCTGCCCTCAACTTGCTCTCCTGGAAGCTGATTGGGTTAGATTAACTTGGAGTCATGGGACCTAGGTTCAACCCCTGACTCTGTCCTGTAGCATCTGTGTGACCTTAGGCAGGTCATTTAATAAACCTCTCTATGCCTCATTTTCCTCATGAGTCAAATAGATGGCTTCTGTAGTACCTTGCAATTCTAGATCTATGATCCGTTGGTAATATATAACTCCATGGTCTCAAAATGCTTAAAACTAACCTAGTTAGGTTACCTAAATAAGCCCCACTGTGGGATTCCCCCAAAAGCCATTAGTGCAGTGGAAAAGAGCTCAGGCTGAAAATTCAGAAGACCTGGGTAATAGTCCCAATAGCCACTAACTAGCTCTGTGCTCTCAGGCATGCCCCCTGTAGATGGCAATTTCATTCTCCTCTCTGCACCTTGGTTTTCTTCTTTTTACAATGTCTACATCATCTTTCCAGGTCAATTCATATCCTAGGATTCCTCAATAAATTTGGTCCTCAAAGACATCCTCTTCTTACATGCCACCTGAGATCGCACTAGCCAGCCAAGCTTGGAATGCCTAGGTGGGAGGGAAGTATGGGGAGGAAAGAAGAGCATCAACCAGTGGTAATAACCCGTCAGTCCCCTATGGTAAATTCCTTCTCTTCTCTGGGAAGGAAGGAAGGAAGGGAGGGAGGGAGGAAGGGAGGGAGGGAGGAAAGGAGGGAGTGAGTGAGAGGGAGAGAGAGAGAGAGAGAGAGGAGGAGGAGGAGGAGGAGGAGGAAAGAATGGAGGAAGACAGAAAGTAAAAAATATGGGAACTAAGGAAAAGAGAGGGAAGGAGAAAATGAATGGAAAGGACAGGAGAAGAAAAGAAAGGAAAGGAAAGGGAGAAAAGAAAAATGCTTTGAACCTTCATATAGGCAGGCGGCGCTACTCTAGGGGATGCATAGGGGATTCAGGCAGCTTTGGCGCCCTCTTCAGGATGTCTGTGTGATGACATCTGAATTTTCACACTTCGGGAGAGACGTGAGGAAGAGGATGCTTGAGTGAGTGCTTTTCTGGGGAAGAAATACTGCCCAAGCCAAAGTGCTGCAGACCTGGAGCCTTAAAGCCCCCTTCTTCAGCAATAGTTTGGCACCCTCTTTGGTTCTTTCCCTGGGGGCTTTAATTTAAGGTTTGCCAAACACTTTTTATCCATTAGCTCACAACCCTGTGAGGCAGGCAGGGCAGGTATTAATCTGTCCCATTTTATAGATGAGAAAACTGACATCTGAGAGGTTAAGTGGTCTGGCCACACAGGTAGTAAGCGTTGGAAGTGGGATTTGAACTCAGTACAGGACACTTTCCACTGTACCGCCCAGACAACACTAAAAAGCCAGGAGGGTGTAGTAGAGAGAGCTCTAGATTGGGAGTTAGTGTGGTACAGGGTACAGGGCACTGCACTTGAAGTGAGGAAGGCCTGGGCTTAAATCCTGCCTTGGATACATATTGACTGTGAGATCCTGACCAAGTCATGTGCCTTAGTATTTCTCATGCGTAAAATGAAGGGATTGATTGGGCCTCCCTTCTAGCTCTAAATTTACGCTCCTGTGCCCTGAATTTGAATATTAACTCCACCACATACCAGCTGTGTTGACCTTGGCTAAATCACACCCAAGGCTTTCTCAGCCACAGGGTCAGTCCTCCTCACGTTGCCTAGAGTGCTGAATTATTGTGAGAGAAGCATTTTGTAACGCTCTGCTCAAACTCGAGCTGCTACTACTTTATTTATTGCACAACAGAGATTACAGTATTTTCAGGATCTGCTAAGTTGGGGGATTGGGTTAAAAGGTCCCTACGGCCATCCTTCTGCCTCAAAAATACAATTTATAGGGGATCAAAAGCTACAAGGAAGACCCTTTCTGGCAAGTTCTGAACTCGTGCAACTGTCCACATGTAAAGTGCATATTCAAAGCTGTACTCTAGGTTTGCTTATGACCATCAAAGTACACAGGGATAGAACCCGTGGGCATACCTCCCCTCCCATGGCTTTAATAATTCAGATGTCAGCAGATCCTTAGCCGAACAATGATAAAGATGTGAATATGGATGGACCCTTCACTAGAGTGGCAGAGTAGAAGAAACACTGGGCCTAGGGACAAAGTCTGGTTCTACTACATATTATGTATGTGACCTTGGACATGTCATTTTCTCTCTTGGGGCCTCAGTTTCCCCTTCTGTAAAAATAGGGGGTTGGACTAGGCCTAAGGTTTCTTCTTACTTTAAATCTATGACCCAGTGATCCGCCTGTTCTGTTTGGCCTTTTCTTTTTAATCCTCTTTTCCTTAAGAGATGAAATTATAATCACTTTTAATTGAAAAGGGAGCCCTGATAATATTCTGAAATGGATTTCGGCAAGAGAATAATTAACACAGCAATAAATCCCCAGAGGAAAGATTCATTAATCTTGTCTTTCAGGAGACAGCTCATTTAAACACACACACACACACACACACACACACACACACACACACTCACACACAATTATGAGAAAAGTTGGGAGCTTAGAAGCAGCTAATCAGGCCAGAGTGTCCACCTGTAGGCTCGGAATGACCTCACCCATCATTCCTGGCTCCGCCAGCGCCTCACTTGGTTACCTTGGGGAAATTGCTTTTCTTCTCTGGTGCTTCGGCTCCTCCTGCCTCAGATACAAGATTCCTAGTGCTTTAAGGCAGGAATGTACCTGAGACATCCTCCAGTCCCACCCCCCTCAATCTCCAGAAGGGCAGAGTGAAACCCAAAGCAGGGAATTATCTGCCCATCTGGGAAAGGAATGCTTCCCAAGCCAGTGCCATATAACATCTCATGAACAGAAGAACTGGATTTGGACCCAAGTCCTCTGAGCCTAAAGCCACTGCTTTTTCCACCCCTACCAAGGCTGCATACTAGGATTAGGTCATTACTGAACTTCCAAGGCCACTCCAGCTCTGATATCCTACAGTCCTGTGGACGTTGTGTCTGGGAACCTCCAAGAGGAAGGCCTATGTCTCTGATAACTCATTCCCAGGCCCCATCCCCCCAAACCTCACCCATCTGGGACACTTGAAAGACTCTCTTGCCAAGGTATTTGCAACCTCCCAGGGCAGAGGAATCTGTGCATGGAAAAAGGCACAACAGAGCCATTGTCCCCTCCCACCGGAGTCCAAGTGGAGCTGAGCCCTGCTGTCTGCACTCCCCAATGCTGAGAGGAAGCTCTCACCATGGGGAAGGGGGGAGGAGCCATCAAGAAGGACACCCGGAGCCAGATTGATCAGGACGTAGTCCCAAAGAGGAGGCTTAAGGACACTCTCTGCTCATCCTGCTTCTCTCTCGGGCACAGTTGCCAACTTGGAGCTCCTTAATCTTGCTGGCAACTCACCACAAGGTTGAGTTAGTATCTGGGAAGCAAACACAGGTTTGGAAAATATTTGTTATTTTCCTAACTCCTTCTTAAACTCCAGTGACATTCTCATCACTTGGGCAGTCTCCCATCCAAGGCCCGCCCAAAGCCAACTCTACTTAGCCTCCAAAATCAGATGGCATCTGGCGCCTTCAGGCTGGCATGGCTGGAGACAACTCTCTTGCCTTGCAGATGAGGAAACCAACGCCTAAAATCCCACAGCTAGTTATCATTAGAACTAGGTCTTGAACCCGTCTCCCAGCTCTCGGGAATCTAGTACATTGCTTCTCTGCACTAAGAAGTCTAAGGTAAAGTCCCTTACACAGAAAAGTTAATGCAGAAACCTAGAATCTTAGACTTGGAAAGAATCTTCGAGATTATCTACCAAACTCTTGATAACTTGACCTAGGTCAAGGAAAACCAGACTTTCTCAGAGCCAGTGATTGGGTAGAAAGAACCCTGAACTGGGACCCTGAGATTGAGAGTCAGGACACCTGCTTGTAGATGATACTAAGTAGCCAGTAGAAACAGAAATACTGTCATTTCCAAATTTCCGAACTACCAGCTAACAGCCCCTGCCTCCCTCTGGATGTTTGCCACCACATCGCCCTGGCCAAAATCAGCCACATTCCTAGACGTAGCTGCACCTAGACATCAGGAGAGTCTGGTGGATTGTACCCGCCATGTGCTGAGTGAACCTAGGCAAGTCACCCTCCTCTCTCCTTGCTTCAGTCACCCTAAAAGCAAAAGATGACCTTCCTTCTGAGATTTCATCTGCTGCTACAATGCTTTCCATGCGAGAAATCCTTCCCTTTCTATTTGCCAATGATCTCCAGTCTGACTTCAATGGACACTCCTAGTCCAATATCCAATGTCGTGTGCTGCATATTTCATCCCAATGGGGTCATTGATCACTCCTGGAATATATTCTATGCTTTTCCTCTTCCTAGCATGGAGGGTATTGCCTCTCTTCCCATCTATCCTGCGTGTTGAGATTCTATCTACCCTTCATGGTCCAATTTAAATGCTACCATCTCCTCCATGAAGCCTTCCCTGATCCCCCTTGCCCCGTGATTTCTTCTTCCTCTGTGGATTCTTGTAGCATTTTGTTTACAGCATCATTATTCATCTGTTAGTCTATTTTGTGTTATGGTTGTTAGTATGTGAATCTCATGTCCACTACTAGACTGTAAACTCCCAGAGGGTAAGGACACGGTCTTGTGGATCTATTTCTCCTAGCACCTAGAAAAGAGTCCTAAGTAATAAAAACTTCTTGAATGAATTATAATATGGATTAATTAATGAATGATTTGGGGCACTCAGTGAAATACCAAATTGGGAAAACTAAGGGATCAGATTCTCTCAGGTCCATAGTTACCACAGAAGGTCTGGGCACAGAATCACACAGAATTTCAAAGCTTGGAAGGGATCCCAACAGCCATTTAGTCCAACATATATCTGAAAAAAAATGGTCACCTAGCCTTTGCTTGAAGACCTCCAATGAGAGGGGAGGACCCGTCACCTCCTGCAGTAGATATGATCCAAGGTAGATAATTAAGACATTCAACAGCACCCAGGGACCCCTCACAATAGCAGTATTGTACAGTGAATATGGCAGTCATGAGGAAGGCCAGGGGATGGCAGAATTGGAGCTGCTTCCTTGGCCAAAATGGTAGCTGGCCAATTTGGAGCGAAATTCTTTGATGGCTATAGAATGCTTTGATTTGTTGTATTTCCTTACACCGTTTAAAGGGTGTGCACACGTGCATGTATGTGTGCCCTGACCAAAGCAGAGGAGACAGCATGCCCTATGCCTCGCTATTTGCATAGGCGGTACTCTGGGAATGAGCCACATGCTTGCTTTCTCTCTCTACACTGGGTATGTGTAATTATGCTTTAATGGGGTCCCATCTGGAGCACCTCAGCAATGTTAAGCCCTGGCAGCTGCAGCGGAGTGAACTCCATGGAAAACCAGCAGGTCTATGTTGTTTGCTACATTAAGGTTATAAAACCTTTGAGGGGAAGTGTCAAAAACTAGAACTTTTCATGGGAACCCAGGCTCCTGAGGTAGAGCAGGGCAGGGATATATCAGAAGCCAGGGCAGTCCATGATGGGCTCCCCTTGGGCAGATGGGATATGTTTTCCTGAAACAATGTATCTGTCAACTTCTCTCCATGGGCTATTGGTGGAAGCTCCAGGAAGCCAGATTGGGGGAGAAGACACAGGGTCCACCATCTGACGGCTGAATTCAGCCAGAAGCTCTGCAGCCTGCAACATAGTGGTTTCCCAAGGGATGGGAACCCTGGTAGCCCTGGGGCTTGTCATGTCAGAAGCTATGCTTGCCATGCTTCAGGATTCCCTCCCCCCTAGACTTGGCTCTTCTCAACAATGCAAGGTACTAAGACAACTCCAAAAGACTCATGATGGAAAAAGCTATCCACATTTAGAGAAAGAATTATGGAGTCTGAATGCAGATTGAAGCAAACTATTTGCTCCCTCTTTTTTATTATTTTATTTTATCTTTGGTTTTGTTTCATCTTTCTCATGGTTCATTTCATTGGTTATAATTCTTCTTTACAACTTGATTATTGGGAAAATAAGTTTAATGTGAAGGTATATGTAGAACCTATATCAGATCATGTGCCGTCTTGGAGAGGGGAGTGGGGAGGAGGGGGGGAGAACATTTGGAACTCAAAAACTTGTGGAACTGAGTGTTATAAACTAAAAATAAAATAAACAATATATATCTTTTAAAAAGGATTCCCTCCCCCCAACTAAAAGAAAGCAAAGGGAATGTTTAATGGAGAGAAGGAAAGAGTCTAATGCTTTCATAGCAATGCCAAGAAATGGGAAAGGTCAAAAATTCATTCAAAGTCTCTTGGACAATTAGCCACAACCTCAGCCTCCAACTGGCCCAAGACCCATAGAATGCCAAGATTTCTTAGAGTTGACAGAGACCTTATAGACTAGGCATTCTAACAAGCTCATTTTACAGAGCTTTTGGCTCCTCCTGGCCATTACCTGACTAAGACCCAAAGGAGGGAAATGACTGGCCCAGGTCACAAAGCTAATTAAGGGTGAGGCTGAGAAAAGGACCCAGATCTCTCAACTCAGCTCAGCGGTGTTGCTATACCACACTGCCTAATGCAGGAAGAGAAATTTAGAGGGACTCTTTAATTGGATGGGGCTAACTTGGGGGGTGAAGGGGGAGAAGACCTGGGTTCTAGTCCTGGCTGCCACATACTGGCAGTGAGACACCTTGGGAAAGTCACTTCCCTTCTCTATACCTACTTTTCTTCATCTGTAAAATGAAGAGGTCTTGGAATCACTGACCCCTTTTGGTTGAGATCCCTCTGAGCCTATGATCAAATGATATTGGAGATTTCTTCTAGCTCCTGGGAAACCCAGTGACTCACAGAAAAGCAAGAGGACTCCAGACCAGCAGAGCAGAGGCTGAAAGAGTTTGGGAGCAGGGATTCTACCTAGTTTTCATAGCTTAGTGCTTAAGAGACTAGCATCAGGAAAAGGGGGCAAAGGAGAGTTGGAGGAATGTTTTTACAAATGGAATCAAAGCATGAGCCAAAAATTATTATTTAAAAAAAGAAGAAAAAGAAATTTAGTGACAGCCACTTAGAAATAAAGATAACAAGGAATGGGGTTGGAAAACTTACCAACATAGCAACAGAATAGCCGAATAGAAACCTTGTGTGTTTTCCCAACTCATTAATAAGACTCAAATCTGCAAAGTTCTGAATTGGGTGACCAGGAAACTTAGATTTATGGGAAATCACTATTTTCCCCAAATACTGAACATACTAGAGGTCCAGTCAGAGTGTCCTTCCTAGAGCCAGGGGGCTAGAGCCAGTGGCCATTTAAGATCTAGACTATTCCTTGAGAGAAGATAATCACATAGAACACAGGAAATACTTCGCCTGCTCCCCTTTCCCTTGGGATTAGTTTGAACAAGCCTAAACTGAGCAAACCCCACCTATAACTTGGCTGATGGAATTCTCCAGGTACCAATTTTCAGTGTCCTGTCTGACACTTTCCCTTCTTCTGAGTGTTTGGGCAGTGGCTTTTTTCCTTCGTGCCTTTTGTGAGATGGTGACCCTGACTCACCCCATGACTTGGCTGTGAGCTGGCTTGGGTGGCTGTTTTCTCAATGGGTGTCCCAAGGCACCTCTCTACATTGCCTGCATCAGCTCTTTCTACTCTGCCCTCCTGTTTCCCGAAGTATGTGGGGGATAATAACAAAATGAGACTGCTTATGAGAAAGAGGAAGAATATGTTTATTCCCATAAGAACAGTGATACCCTCAACTGCCCAGCATTATCAGAGAATGAACCAATTCATTCTGTTTAAGTGAGCTTCCAAGGTAACGGCATCTAACCTCATTAAGCGCCAAGCGTTCTAGTTAACCATTTTGGAAGGAAATCTCTCTTAAATGCATTACATACTTTCCTGCCTTCTTAGAGGATACTGAACCTAATTTAATCTTTTTATGATACAGGTTCATCATGAATACGCATTCCTATAATGTTCAATACACAGGGGCTGATGAGCTAATGTAGGACTATTCACCCCTACACTGAATTTGAGTTTTCATGTCTGCTTTTACGGTTTTTTTTCTCTCTTGTCAGGCTGTCACATCTCTGCTGTCATTGTGCCTGTCTATGACAGCCCTTTTCCTCATGTAGGTTTTGCTGTTTGTTTGTTTGGAAATAATATTTTATTTTTTCCAATTACATGTAAAGATAGTTTCCGACATTCATTTTTTATAAACTTTTGAGTTCCAAATTTTTTTCTCCTTCCCTCCCTTCCATCCCCGCTCCCCAAGACAGCAAGCAATCTGATATAGATTATACACATGTAAACATATTTCCACATTAGTCATGTTGCGAAAGAAGAAACAGAACTAAAGAGAAAAGCCACCAAAAAAATGAAAATAGTATGCTTTGATCTGCGTTCAGACTCCATAGTTCTTTCTCTGGATGTGAATAGCATTTGTCTTCATGAGTCTTTTGAAATTGTCTTAGATCATTGTATTTCTCAGAAGACCTAAGTCAATCACAATTGGTCATCAAACAATGTTGCTGTTACTATGTGCAATGTTCTCCTGGTTCTGCTCACTTCACTCAGTATCAGTTCATTTAAGTCTTTCCAGATTTTTCTGAAGTCTGCCTGCTCATCATTTCTTATAGAACAGTAGTATTCCATTACATTCATATACCACAACTTGTTCAGCCATTTCCCAATTAATGGGCATCCCTTCAATTTCCAATTCATTGCCACCACATAAAGAGCTGTTATAAATAATTTTGCATATGTAGGTCCTTTCCCCTTTTTTTGTTATCTTTGGGATACAGACCTAGTAGTACTATTGCTGGATCAAAGCATCTGCAGTTTGGTTGCCATTTAGACATAGTTCTAAATTGGTCTCCAGAATAGTTGGATCAGCTCACAACTCTACCAACAATGCATTAGCATCCCAATTTTCCCACATCTTCACCAACATTTATCATTTTCCTTTTCTGTCATGTTAGCCAATCTGATATGTGTGAGATAGTACCTCAGAGTTGTTTTAATTTGTGTTTCTCTAATCAATAGTGACTTAGAGCATTTTTTCATATGATTATAGACAGCTTTAATTTCTTCATCTAAAAACTGCCTGTTCATATCCTTTGACCATTTATCAGTGGGGGAATGACTTGTATTCTTATAAATTTGACTTAGTTCTCTATATATTTGAGAAATGAGACCTTTATCAGAAACATTTGCTATAAAAATTGTTTCTCATCTTTCTGCTTTCCTTCTAATCTTGGTTGCATTGATTCTGTTTGTGCAAAAATGTTTTAATTTAATATAATCAAAATTATCCATTTTGTATTCTGTAATGTTCTCTATCTCTTGTTTGGTCATAAATTCTTCCCTTCTTCATAGATCTGACCTTTCTTGCTCTCCTAATTTACTTATGGTATCACCCTTTATGTCTAAATCATGTACCCATTTTGACCTTATCTTGGTATATGGTGTGAGATGTTGGTCTATGCCTAATTTCTCCCATGCTATTTTCCAGTTTTCCCAGCAGTTTTGGTCCAATAGTGAATTCTCATGCCAGAAGTTGGAGTCTTTGGGTTTATCCAACAGTAGATTATTATAGTAATTTACTACTGTGTCTTGTGTACCTAATCTATTCCACTGATCCACTACTCTAATTCTTAGTGAGTACCAAGTAGTTCTGATGATTGCTGCTTTATTAAATACTTTTAGATCTGGTACAGCCAGCCCGCCTTCCTTTGTATTCTTTTCATTAATTCCTTTTACATTCTTGATCTTTTGTTCTTCCAGATTAATTTTTGATGTTATTTTTTCTAGCTCTATAAAATAATTTTGGTAGTTTGATTGGTATGGCACTCAATAAGTAAATTAATTTTGATAGAATTGCCATTTTTATTATATTAGCTCAGTCGACCCATGAGCAACTCATGTCTTTCCAGTTGTTTACATCTGACTTTATTTGTGTGAAAAAGTGTTTTGTAATTGTGTTCGTATAGATCCTGGGTTTGTCTTGGCAAGTAGACTCCCAAATATTTTATATTGTCTACAATTATTTTAAATGAAATTTATCTTTCCATTTCTTGGTGCTGGAATTTGTTGGTAATATATAGAAATACTGATGATTTATGTGGGTTTATCTTATATTCTGAGACTTTGCTAAAGTTGTTAATTATTTCAAGTACCTTTTTAATTGGTTCCCTAGGATTCTTTAAATATATCATCAAAGAGTGTTAGTTTTGTTTCCTCACTGCCTCTTGTAATTCCTTCAATTTCTTTTTCTTCTCTTATTGCTAAAGCTAACATTTCTAATACAATATTGAATAATAGCGGTGATAATGAGCATCCTTGTTTCACCCCAATCTTACTGGGAAAGCTTCTAGCTTAGCCCAATTACAGATAGTGCTTGCTGTTGGTTTTAGATGGACTCTACTTATCATTTTAAGGAAGGCTCCATTAATTCCTATGTTCTCTAGTGTTTTTAATAAGAATGGGTGCTGTGTTTTGTCAAAAGCTTTTTCTACATCTATTGAGATAATCATATGATTTCTGTTGGTTCTATTATTGATATGGCATTTTTCCTAATACTGAATCAGCCCTGTATTTCTGGTATAAATTCCACCTGGTCATATTGTATTATCCTGGTAATGTGTTGCTGTAATCTCTTTGCAAATATTTATTTAAAATTTTTGCATCAGATTGAGGTGCACTTCATGCTTGCCTTTTTTCTTCTCTTTTGTTTTTGGGGTTTTTTTTTTGGTTCTGTCTCTTCTTTCTCATGATTCACTCCATTGGTCATAATTCTTCTCCACAACTTGACTAGTGTATGGATTAATTCAATGCGAAGTTATACATAGTGGTTGTATGAGATTCCATGCCATCTTGGGGAGGGGGGTAGGGAGGGAGGGGAGAAAATCTGGATCTCAAAATTATGTAGAACTGTGTGTTGTAAACTAAAAATAAAAAAAATTTAAAAAAAGAAAGCCTGTATGATAAATACTATAAAAAAGTTTTTTGCATCAATATTCATTAGGGAAATTGTCTATAATTTTCTTTCCCTATTTTGGCTCTTATTGATTTAGGTATCGGCACCATATTTGTGAAATAAAAGGAATTTGTCAGGACTCCTTCTTTGCCTAATTTTCCAAATAGTTTATATAGTACTGGTATTAATTGTTCTTTAAATGTTTGGTAGAATTCACTTGTAAATCCATCTGGCCCTGGAGATTTTTTCTTAGACAGTTCATTGATGGCTTGTTCAATTTCTTTTTTCTAAAATGGGGCTATTTGAGTATTTTATTTCCTCTTCTGCTAATCTGGGCAATTTCTATTTTTGTAAATATTCATCCATTTCACTTAGATTGTCAGAGTTATTAGCACACAGTTAGGTAAAATAGTTCCTAATTATTGCTTTAATTTTCTTTTCATTGAGATGAATTCACCCTTTCCATTTTTGATACTGGTAATTTAGCTTTCTTCTTTCATTTTTTAAATCAAATTAATCAAAGGTTTATCTGCTTTATTGGTTTTTTCATAAAACAAGCTCTTAGTTTTATTTGTTAGTTCAATAGTTTTCTTACTTTCAATTTTATTAATCTCTCCTTTGATTTTCAGAATTTCTAATTTGATGTTTTATTGGGGGTTTTAATTTGGTTTTTTTCTAGCTTTTTAAATTGCATGCCTAATTCATTGATTTGCTTTTTCTCTATTTTATTCATGTAAGCATTTGGAGATATAAAATTTCGCCTAAGTATTGCTTTAGCTGCATCCCATAAATTTTGGTATGTTGTTCCATTATTGTCATTCTCTTTTTTAATGAAATTATTTATTGCTTCTATGATTTGTTGTTTGGCCCACTCATTTTTGGGCCTGGATTATTTAGTTTTCAATTAATTTTTAATCTATCTTTCCATGGCCCTTTATTACATATAATTTTTATTGCATCATGCTCTGAAAAGAATGCATGTAATATTTCTGCCTTTCTGAATTTGAGTGGGAGTTCTTATGCCCTAAAATATGGTCAATTTTTGTGTAGGTGCCATATGCTGCTGAGAAAAAGGCCCTTCCTATCCCCATTCAACTTTCTACAAAGGTCTATCATATATAACTTTTCTAAAATTCTATTCACCTCCTTGACTTCTTTCTTATTTTGTGGTTAGATTTATCTACTTCTGAGAGGGAGAAATTGAAGTCCCCAACTAGGATAGTTTTGCTGTCTATTTCTTCCCATAACTCACTTATCTTCTCTAAGAATTTGCATGCTGTGCCACTTGGTAAATTTATGTTTAGTATTGATATTACTTCATTGCCTATGATACCTTTTAGCAAGATGTAGTTTCCTTCCTTGTCTCTTCTAATTAGATCTATTTTTGCTTTTGCTTTGTCTGAGATCAGGATTGCTATCCTTATTTTTTTTTCACTTCAGGTGAATCATAATACATTCTACTACAGCCTTTTACCTTTACTCTCTGTGTGTCTCTGTTTCAAATGTGTTTCTTGTAAACAACATATTGTAGGATTCTGGTTTTTAATCCACTCTGCTATCCACTTCCATTTTTATGGGAGAGTTCATTCCATTCACATTCACAGGTATGATTACTAACTGTGTATTTCTCTCCATCCTATTTTCCCTGTTTATACTTTTCTCTCTCTGTCCTTTCGCCCTATCCCTCATCACCAGTGTTTTGCTTTTGACCACCACCTCCCTCAATCTGCCCTCCCTTCTATTATCCTTCCTTTTCTTTTCCCCTTCTCCTCCCACTTCCCTGTAGGATAAGATTTCTTTACCCAACTGAGTGTTTATGTTATTCTCTCTTTGAGCTGAATCCAATGAGATAAAGGTTCGAATAATGCTTACCCCCTCCCTTTTTTCCCTCTGCTGTAATGGGACTTTCATGACTCTTCATGTGACATAATTTACCCTATTCTGCCTCTTCTTTTCCTCTTCTCCCAGTAAAATCTTTTTTTCACCCCTTAATAAATTTTTTTAACCATCTTATCAAAGTCAACTTATACCCATGCCCTCTGTCTAAGTATACTCCTTCTAACTGCCCTAATAGAAATACAGTTCTTAAGAGTTACAAGTATCATCTTCCTATGTAGGGAAGTAAACAGTTTAACCTTACCATGTGGTTTTTTTTTTCTTGTTTACTTTTTTACACTTCTCTTGAGTCTTGTATTTGAAGATCACATTTTCTGTTCAGCTCTGGTCTTTTCATCCAGAAGGTTTGAAAGTCCCCTATTTCATTGAATAGCAATCTTTTACCTTGGAAGATTATGCTCAATTTTGCTGGGTAATTGATTCTCGGTTGTAATCCAAGCTTCCTTGCCTTCTGGAATATCACTTTCCAAGCCCCCATTCCTTTAATGTGGAAGCTGCTAAATCCCATGTAATCCTGACTGTGGCTCTTTGATATTTGAATTGTTTCTTTCCAGCTGCTTGTAGTATTTTCTGCTTGACCTGATAGTTCTGGAATTTGGCTATAATATTCCTTGAAGTTTTCATTTTGGGATCTCTTTCAGGTGATGATCAGTAGATTCTTTCAATGATTATTTTACCCTCTGGTTCTAGGATATCAGGGAAGTTTTCCTTGATAATTTCTTTAAAGATGCTGTCCAGGCTCTTTTGTTTTATTATGGCTTTTATGTAGTCCAATAATTCTTAATTATCTCTCCTGGATCTATTTTCCAGGTCAGTTGGTTTTCCAATGAGATATTTTACATTTTCTTCTATTTTTTTCATTCATTTGATTTTTTGACTGATTCTCGATGTTTCATAGAGTCATTAGCTTCTACTTGCCTAATTCTAATTTTTAAGGAATTATTTTCTTTAGTTAGCTTTTGTACCTTGTTTTCCATTTGGCCAATTCTACCTTTGAAGGAGTTGTTTTCTTCAGTCACTTTTTGTGCTTTCTTTTCCAAGCTGTTGACTCTTTTCTCATAATTCTTCTACATAACTCTCATTTCTTCTTCTCCCTTTCTTATTTGATTTTTAAAATCCTTTTTGAGCTCTTCTAAGAGGACTTTTGGGGCTTGAAACCAATTCATATTCCCCTTTGGGGCTTTGCATGAGGCATTTTGACATTGTGTCCTCTTCTGAGTTTGTGTTTGGATCTTCCCTGTTGCCATAGTAGCTTTCTTTGTTCAGGGCTCTTTTTTGGTTTTTGTTCATTTTTTAAAGTTGAACTCTGCTCCTAGAGTATGGGGCGGGCGGGGGGGCACCATCCCAAGCTTCTTGCACTGGGAGCCAGGGGCCCGGTCACTGGCATTCTGTGCTGGGACCCCTAGGGATGGTGCCTTGCCTACTGCACTAGGGTGACCTGGCATAGTCAATCCTGTTGTGCCCTGGGTTCCTGGGCTGGCAGTTTGCCTCCTGCACTGAGGATGAAAGCCTCACTACTGACCCGCTGTGCCACTGACCTGCTGAGCCAGAGCTGTGGGGCCTCGGATACTGATCTATACTATGACTAAAAGCCTCCTGCTGGCTTGCCCAGACACCATCTGCACTAAACTGCTCTCTCCTTTCACCCAACTGAGACAGACCTTTCCTGAAGTCCTTCTAAGTTATCTTGGGCTAGAAAATTGTTTCGCTGTGTCTTTTTGTGGATTCTATCATTCCAGAATTCTTCAGAGGCTTGATTTAGTGTTGTTTCAGAGCGAAACTGGGGAGAGCTCAGAAACTTCCTGGCTTCTCTCTGCTATCTTGGATCTACCCACCCACCCCTACCCCCCAGGTGTGCTGCTTCTAATCTTCTACGGGAGGGAAAGTCAGATCTCTGAGCTTGGTGCAACTGTATATTGTAACAGAGAACTGACATCAATATAATGCTATAATATTAATAATAACTGATGCTTTACAAATATTATCTCATTTGATCCTCATAAGGACCCTGGGATATAGATACTCTTATTATCCCCTGAACCGGACAGAGGTTAGATGACTTACCTAGGATCACAAACCTAGTAAGTGTCCGAGGCCAGATTTGAACCCAGATCTTCCTAATTCTAGGTCCAGTCCAGGATTCTAATCTCCCCTTACAAGACCTATGAAGCATGTTTACTCCACCATCTAAGCCTAAATGGTAATAAATAATAGGCAATTTACAGGGGCTGTTGAGAGCGTCAAATAAGATAATCCTTTCTTTAAACAAACTCTTATTAAGCACCTCCTGGGTATCAGGTATCACAAGAGGTTCTGAGGATTCAGAAGCAAAAATGAAATAGTCCTGCCTTCAAGGAGTTTGCATTCTAATGAGAGAGACATCATGCAAATAACGAGGTTTGTAGAGATATTGTTGTTTGTTGTTGAGTCATTTCAGTCATGCCCAGCTCTCAATGACCCCATCTGGGGTCTTCTTGGCAAAAATACTGGAGGGGTTTGCCATTTCCTTCTCTGGCTCATTTGACAGATGAGGAAACTGAGGCAAACAGGATGAAATGACTTGCCCAGGGTCACACAGCTAGTAAGCATCTATCCATTGCACCCCCTACCTGCCTTATACAAGATACATACAGAGTAAATGGAGATGGGAGGGGTGAAGGGAAGAGACCTCAAAAGGCTTCTTGCAGAAGGTGGGATTTGAACTAAAGAAAGCCAGGAAGTAGAGGTGAGGGGGTAGAGCATTATAGAGAGGAAAAATAGCCAGTGAAAAATCCCAGAGATGGGAAACAAGGTCATGTGAAAGGAACAGTAGCAAGGCAGGCCATCTGAGCTGGAACATGGTGTATGCAGAGGGGAGTAAAGAGTAAAGAGACTGGAAAGTTGGAAGAGGCCAGGTTGTCAAACAGTGTCAAACAAAAGAGTTTATGGTTGATCACAGAGGTATCATATGAGAAGGAGTGAAAGGGATAGTGGGGGAAAATGTCTGAGAGATGTGAAATGAAGGGGAAGAGAGACAAATGAGGTGCCTACCTACATCATTTTTATTATTATGATACATAAATAAATTATTTATATATAAATGATACCTAAATATATAATATAAAAATTATTTTATTATATATTATTTAATCATAATGCTACTATTAACATAATACTATTCTTTTATTAATACTATTATTATTATTTGTTGTTATACATATCTGGACATAGAATGGGATACTAGGAGGAAGAATACTAATTTGGATTTCTTTGCAAGCTGTCAGATGAGTTTTGGGGCTGCCACCTGGCCTTGACTGTGAATTTGAGGTTCTTACTGTTCCCTCCCTTCCATTCAGGCCCCTCCCTGTCATTTTCTAAGACATTACTTTCATCAGAGAGGCTTGCTTGACCCAACCCCTGCCCAACCCCCCCCCTCCACATCCTCCTGCCCCCCTTTTCTCCCTCCCTCTCTCCCTGCCTCTGCTGGGTCCTTTATCTTCCTTCTGTTAAATGATCTCAAATATGCGATTTGATAAAGACAAACACCTCACAGCTGAGTCCCTCCTAATGCCAGACTCCACTTTTTCCCAAAGTAATTTAGATTAATGCAGTTGATAATTTGGGTTGTATTCTTAAATGTGTCCTCCTGGCAGGATCTCAGATATAATTTTACCTCAGAAGATTTATCTGAGCACTTAGGTAACAGATAGTTTCTTAGCAAACGACAGCATTTGAAAGCAGAATGAAAGGTTAATATTTCTTAAATAATTGTCAAAATGAGCCTTACTGGAGCCCCTCTGGTACCACAGCTACAAAGCCATGAGCTCGCTTCTCCCATGATTCTTCACATTTTTATAGGGGATTCTGAGTATGTGTGATTCCCCCACACCTTTAAATACTGGAGCGACGGCCCTGGGAGCAGCAGAACCACTGAGGAGCAGAGTAGTCACCCCTAAACCTTGCTGCCAGGATGGACCACACCAGTAACACAGCTGGGCATTGGCTTGGAGTTTTGTGAAAGAATCTGACTCAGCTGCCCTGGCCTCTAGTCCATTAAACGTGATCGGGGGCCGGAAATCAGAAGCATAAGTCCAGTTTATATTGGGTGAGGGGAGAGGAAGGGGGTATGCTTTGACGTTTCCTGTGACATGTCACAGGTATTATCCCCATTTTGCCAAGGAGCAAACTGAAGTTCTGAGAGGTCATAGGAAATCGTCTAATCTAATTTTTTTCATTTTAAAAATGAGGAAACTGAGACCCAGGAAGCTGACCCGACTCAAGGTACCATGCAGTGGAAAAAGTTCTGGCCTTGGAGTCAGGATACACTGAGTTTGAATTCTGCCTCAGATGCTCACCGGCTGCGTGACCCTAGATAAGTCACTTATCCCTCTCAGTCTCATTTTCCTTGTCTGCAAAATGGGAACAATACACCAAATCTGCTGGGTTTTCGTGAGGATCAGATGAGACAATATTTATAAAGCGCTTTGCAAGTGCCTGAAGAACAGCTGTATTCATCCTTCTGCCTACTTCCCTTGGAGGGCTAGCTCTGCCCAGAGGTTGCCATCAGGTGCTCAGTGCCAACTCAGTGGGGAGGGAGGAACTCCTCCGTCTGGTATTCTAAACCCTCCAGCATTTGGCTCCAGCCTATCTGCCCAGGCTGATGACACGGCCCTCCCTCTCAAGCACTGTCAGCTTCAGCCAAAGCGGCCTGCCTCCTGCTGCCCGTACATGGCAGCCCATCTCCAGACTGCCCTCCTTTGGGACCGTGCTCCGTCACTGGCCTGCTCTTTCCTCGTTTTCATCTCTCAGAAACTCTCTTGCCCTTTAGGGCCCAGCTCAAGTGTCTTTCCTGTCCTCTCACCTCTTGGTACCCTTCCAATAACTTTGATTTATATTCTACGTATCCTGTATTTGCTTCTCTATAAACAAGTGTATTCGCCCAGTAGAATGTAAGCCCTTTGAATGCAGCTACTTCATTTTTGTTTTTTATCCCCAGCACCGGGTACATAATAGTGCTCAATATGTGCAGCAGTTATCACAATGTTTGGCATACCGTAGGTGCATAATAAATGTTTATTGATCACTGATTGATTGTGGAGGTGGGAAATGGCCTGAGGGGTCAGTGAGATTGCCCTGGTAGGCTTCTGTGCTGAGATCAACAGCATTAACACTGGAACAGTGGTTACCAATTTTTTTTTGTTCTTGATACAGTATTATTTTTTGCTGTAAAGAATTGTGCCATACTGTGAGAGTCAAGAAATTTGCTGCTGCAAGTGTAAATTCTGTACAATTCCACCTGAGCCACACAGGTGTGCTGGAGAACTGCTGGAATGGATGATTACGTTAATATTTTCACCTAGGGCTAGATTGTGTGGGAGAAAAATTGGGAATGTGGCGAGACAGCTCGGTCACAGAGGCTAGGGACTCAAGAGTGCATTGGTGTGCCCTCACCTAGGGGACGTTAGACAGAGGAGCTGTGGTTTCTATATCACCAGTATGAGTTTGTCTGCCCTTATACCCAGGAACCCACAGTTAGGTCCCTAAGGAAAAAGGTGGCTTTGATGAAATTTGTACTCAGTGTCAATGGAGGCTACCTTCCAAAAACTATTCTCTGAGGTACTCCCCTGTCCACTGGGTGTTCCTGGGCCTATAGTACTGGAACCTGTCAGAGATATGACATCCCAACAGTCAGAGGTCAAAGAATCGTGCATGTCTTGGAAGCCACCAAACCCCTGAAGTCAGAAGTTGAGGGAGATGGCGGTAAGAGATTATGGAACTCAGGCAGCTAGGTGGCACAGTGAGTAGAGTACTGGCTCTGGAGTCAGGAGGACCTGAGTTCAAATTCGACCTCAGACACTTGACACCCTCACTAGCTGTGTGACCTTGGGCAAGTCACTTAACCCCAATTGCCCTGCCTTCCCCCCTCCGAAAAAAAAGAGAGATTATGGAACTCTTGCAACCAAAGATGACAGAACCTTTGCAGTCAGAGGTCATAGGACCCTGACATTCAATTCCCTCAACCCAGGGTCACCCACTAAGGCACCCTACCCAGGACCATCCAACTTAGCTATTGCTAGCACCTTCTTTCCCTCTCTCTCATCTTAATTCCAGGACCTTCCCTCCCTCTCCCTCATCCAAATTTAATCAGGAGTCACCTGCCTGACTCAATTTATTGAATGACTTATTAAGCAATTACTAGGTGCCAAGCACCATGGTAGGCACTGGGGGTACAAAGACAAAAAGGAAACCATCTCAAGGAGTAATATAAACTCCTTCAAGGTGTTTACAATCTTTTAGGAGAAACAGTATATAAACAGATCCAAAGTATACAAAGGCAATTGGAGGGTGGGGAAGGGGAAGCCACAAATCCCCCAAATCCTCCAGCTT
>NC_050575.1:389492172-389589672 GCF_011100635.1 Trichosurus vulpecula
GTTGCTCACCTCCAAAGGCATGACCACCCCAGGCTACCCTGGCTCCTCTGGGTCCTGGAGGCTAAGGAGGGGAGGGCATCTTCCTGCCAGAGAAGGAGGGCTCACAAGAGTGAGAAACCTTGTGACAAAGGAAGTGGCCTCCAGAGATGGCCAGAGGGCTTTCCTAGGTCTTTAGGAGATCCTGATTCTAGTCTTGCTTCTGCTACTGACTTATTATGTCTTTAAGCAAGACATTCATTCATCTTCCCGAGCCTCAGTCTCTGCACCTATAAATGGGGTAATAATCCCTGCCCCATTACCCCAGAGATTCACAGGATTATAGACTCAGTCTTAGAGGTCATCCATTCCAGGGGTTCTTAGAACCACAGATTTCAGGAGCGTCTGTGAACTTGAATGGGAAATGATGTGCATCTTTATTTATAGTCAACTTTGTTTTCCTTGGTAATCTTCTGTATTTGATTTTATGCATTTAAAGATACTATTCCAAGAAGGAATCTCTAGGTTTCACCAAATTGCCGAGAGGGTCCGTGATTGAAAAGAGGCCAAGAACCCCTGAGTTAGGCTAACCCACTCATTCTATTTATTTATTTGCTTATTCATTTTTTAAGTGACTTGCCCAAGGTCACACGGCTAGTAAATGTCCGAGGCCACATTTGAATTCATCTCCTCCTGACTTCGGGCCTGTGCTCTATCCACTGGCCACTCAGCTGCCCTAGACCACTCATTTTAAAAGCAGAAGAAACGAGGCCAAGAGGTTAGATGATGCACCTCAGGACAGCCAGGGAGGGCTTTAGAGTTGGCATTCAAAGCCAGGAGGCTTTAATACAGGGAGAAAAGGGAAGGTGCGTGGCAAGTTAACAGGGTACAAATGTCAAGGGGAATGGTTATGATACCAATGGCCTCTGGCTCCGAGGACTCCTGGCTCTTCTTCTTCTTCCTTCTAAATCGAAGGCTGAGTCGTCTTGTGTCCTTGGTTCCTTTAGTCTGAGCTGGGGCCTCGTCCTGGCCTCCATCCTCAACCCGGATTTCATCTTCAGCCTGGACTCCGTCCTGAGCCTCCAGCTGGTCCTGGGCCCCTGTTCCCACCTCATCCTGAGTCACTGGCTCTGGCTCGGCCTCCTCTTCCAACGCTGGCTTCTCTTGGTCCTCGGCTTGGTCCTGCTCCTTGGTAAATGTGTCCCCTTCATGGTCCCACAGACCATAGCACTGAGGAGGGAGTGGAGAGGGCCGCAGTGAGCCTTTGGCATCTCTTTGGACGATGCGTAAGGTAGCTAAGTAAAGTTCCCAGAGACTGTGCCAGGGCCCTAGAGCCAACCCCTGACCTGTATACTTTATGTTCTGGACCTGGGCCCATAAGCTGACCAGATGGGTCAAGGCCTGTCTAACCCATGAGCACAGCAACCTCTGACCTCAAGACTCTTCTCAAAGTAGGGGTGAAGGGGAAATTGAGATGGAGCATCCTGCATGCCTGCCTCTTCCCCCAGCACCAGGGCTCACCAGCAGCAGGGACCGGTGGAAGAAAAGGGCCAGGAGCTGGACCAGGTCATACTTGATATAGCTGTCTGTCTTCTCCAGGCCCAAAATTCTGGGTGCAAAGTAGGGCTTGTTCTCATAGCGCCGCAGCACCGAGGAGCTGTTCCAGGGGAAGAAGCCAAACTGGAACAGATACTTGATCACCACCATCACCTGCCCAGGAGAGGAGAGGGAGCTCCAGGCACCACAGCCACCACCACCAACATGCTGCCCCTGTCCTGTTGGCCCCCAGCTGCCCCTGCCGAGCCACCTGCCAGGGACTGGCTCCTCCCCACCCCCACACAGTCCCAGCTGACTCAGCTCCCCCATCTGCACCATGAGAGATGTGGACTAACTGGCCTGTCTAAGGGCCTCTCTGACCTTTAGTGTTCTAAGGGCCCTCCCAGCTCTGACATTCTGTGTTCTAAGGCCCTCCCAGCTCTGACATTCTGTGTTCTAAGGCCCTCCCAGCTCTGACATTCTGTGTTCTAAGGCCCTCCCAGCTCTGACATTCTGTGTTCTAAGGCCCCTCCCAGCTCTGACATTGTGTGTTCTAAGGCCCCTCCCAGCTCTGACATTCTGTGTTCTAAGGCCCTCCCAGCTCTGACATTCTGTGTTCTAAGGCCCTCCCAGCTCTGACATTCTGTGTTCTAAGGCCCTCCCAGCTCTGACATTCTGTGTTCTAAGGCCCCTCCCAGCTCTGACATTGTGTGTTCTAAGGCCCCTCCCAGCTCTGACATTCTGTGTTCTAAGGCCCTCCCAGCTCTGACATTCTGTGTTCTAAGGCCCTCTCAGCTCTGACATTCTGTGTTCTAAAGGCCCTCCCAGCTCTGACATTCTGTGTTCTAAGGCCCCTCCCAGCTCTGACATTCTGTGTTCTAAGGCCCTCTCAGCTCTGACATTCTGTGTTCTAGGGGCCCTCCCAGCTCTGACATTGTGTTCTAAGGGCCCTCCCAGCTCTAACACTCTTGGGCTCTCCACCCTAAGGGCAGCCCCGCCCACCTCCGTGAAGATGATGGCTGTCATCCAGAAGCGCTTGCTGGGCCGGGGGATGGACAGCATGGCCCAGAGGAAGACGAGGACGGGCAGCACCAGGGAGGCAGCGGAAGCTGTGACCATGTTGTTGAGGATGATGATAAAGTAGCATACGAGCTCTGAATGGGCGGCCACAAAGAGGTAGAGAGCCTGCAGCAACCTCAGGATCCGGCCCTGGCTCTCATAAAAGTGCTCCGAGGCCTCCAGCTCCTCAAACCTGAATCGCCTGAGGGAGGAGGAGGTGGGGAAGACGGGCCCCCAGTCCCTCAGCCCAGCCGCAGTCACCCAGGGCGAGAGGGCCGGCAGGGCTGGACCCCAAGCGCCTTCACCGTCCCCCTGACTCAGCCTTCCTTCTGGACACACTGGCCTGGAGCTCTTCCTCCCTCTGATGTTTTCCCAGGAATTCTCTCAGCTTAAATTATGGATTATCATGATCTAATATGGTATGAAGGGATTTGCAAAAGCTCTAGAGTCAGAGGTCCAGAGTTCAAATCCTACTTAATCTCTGACGGGGTTGGACCACAGGGCTTCTGAGGTCCCTTCTAACTCTTGTATGGTCCGCGAGAGACAGGCAGGCCAGCCCTCGAGAGAGGGGCCAGCAAGTGAGAGAAGGCTTAGGCTTGTCCTGTTTCTCCCCAGAAAGTAGGCAGATTCCACCTAGATAAGGAAAAAACTTCTCCACAAGGATAGCTGCCCCTAAGCAGGCTGGGCACCCTCAGGGGGAAGCGAGTCCTTCAGTGAGAGGTTGGGTGACCAATGGTCAGCTCCACAGTAGAGAGGACTCCTTTTAGGTGGTTTAGGTGGGCCTCCAAGGGTCTCCATGTTTGGGATTGTGAAAGGAGGACAGGGTGGGGCAGGGGGGAGGTACCTGTTGAGGAGCAGCTCGCTCGCTGTCCTTTTCCAGATACTGGGGTGCGCCAGGAGCTCTTGGGAGCCCCGCATCGAGTCTCTATCTTGAGAAGCCTCGATTCCCCCAAGGAGCTCCTCGCTGTTGCTCTGAGTGTTGTAGCCTGTGGTCAGGGGGCTCGTGGCCCCTGTGTATTCAGTCGCACTGCTGAGCATCTCCTCTGCCCCACGCCCACTGTGAGGCAGGGGAGACAGACACCGTCAGAGGGGGAGCAATGGGGAGGGTCTTCTAGGCCTTCATCCTATCACATGTACAACCCCAAGGGACTTTGGGAAAGGGTCATGAGGCCAGGGAGAATGTTGGGCTTGGCCCAATGCCCGTTGATGGTTGAGGGGAGAATGCTGGGCTCGCCCCAATACCCATTGGTGGTTGGGGGCAGGTGTTAGGGTGGGAATTGGGGGACATGGTCACTGTTTGGTGGGGATCGATGTGGTGACAATAGCAGTTTTGAGGAATCGGAAGTACAAGAAGGGGTGTGTATGTGCAGAGGGGCAGGAATCAGTCTAAGAAACCCTCTCCACCTGGGTAACCCATTCCCCTCCTTCCCACCCAAGATCCCCCCTATGCACCTGCCTTGAAGCCAGGCTGCTCTGGAACTCTCTGCTGAAGGGGCTCTGCGGCCCAAGCTCTTCTTCCTCCTCCTTCAGGTACAACCCATCCAGCACGCCCCCTTGGATGTCACCGCCCTGTGGGGGAAGGCTCTGGGCGGTCAAGCCGGGCAGCAGTGACCCCTTAGGGCCAAGTCTGTGGCTCCTCTCCCTTTCTCAGCCTACCCCCTCTGCTCAGTTGAAACAGCTCAGGGCTGGCCTGTGCTTTCCTTCATTCATTCAACAAACATTTATTTAGCATCTACTAAGAGCTAGGTGCTGGGGATACAAGGAAGAAAAACAACACAGCTCCTGCCCTTAGAGAGCTTACCTAGCATGGGGCATGCACACAAATGGGAATGAGAAACAAGGTAGGATCAATGCTGAGATCCAGGCAAATTGCTCTAGTAATTTGGAAAGGAGAAATCAGCCCATGATTTGGGCTTCCAAGCAGGAGCAAGAGCAGGGCCAAATAAAAAAGGAGTGTATTCCAGGCATGGGTGGGGGCCTGTGCAAATGCTCGAAGGTGGGAGATGGCAAGTACAGTTTGCTAGGACAGAGAAGTAAAGTGAAATAAGCCTGAGGGTCTGTGCGTGTGCGTGTGTGTGTGTGTGTGTGTGTGTGTGTGTGTGTGTGTGTGAGATAGAAATGTGACAGATGGATATATATGATAGATATGGTAGGTAAGTAGATAGGCTAGATAGATATAGAGATAGATAGAGAGATGGATGGATGGATGGACGGATGGACAGACAGAGATGGATAAATATAGATTAGATGGTGAATGGCTGGATGATTATGGAGGTCTCTGAATGCATTAGAACGATTATTTGATAGCTGGTTATTTGATTGAAGGGTCAGAAAACAAGAAGACCGGAAGGGAGATTTTTGAAATAGTTTAGGCTAGAGATGAGGAACGTAGATTTAGTACTGGAAGGGACATCAAAGGTCCCTTCCAACCCTCTAATGTTACAAATGAGGAAACTGAAGCCTACAAAGGTTATGTGACCTGTCCAAAGTTACACGGACAGTAGGTTTTGAACCCAGAGTCTGTGACTGCAAAGCCAGTGGCTCCAGGAGCAAGTCCACAGTGCTCCGTTTGGCATTCGATGCCCTTCCTAGCCTAGCCCCCTCCCACCTTTTCAGTCTTCTTACATCTTACTCCCCAACATGTCCATCTCTCAGCTCTGGGCATTTTCTCCAGCTGTCCCGCATGCCTGGAACATTCTCCCTCCTCCACTCCGACTACCAACTTTGCTGACTTCTTTTAAGTCTCAACTAAAATTTCACCTTCTACAGGAAGTCTTCCCCAACCCCTCTTAATTCCAGTTAATCCTTCCCTGTTAATTATTTCCCATTTATCCTGTATATAGCTTGCTTTGTATATATTTGTTTGCATGTTGTCTCATTAGACTGTAAGCTGGGCAGGGACTATCTTTTGCCTTGTTTGTTTTTTTTTTTGTATTTTTTTTTTGTATCTTCAGAGCTTAGCACAGTGCCTGGTACAAAATAATTAAGTAGGTCCTTAGTAAATGTTGATTGATTGATTACTGTGGCACCACACTTTCCTAAGGGCCTACTGTGCCAAGGGACCATTGGGGCCACTAAAAGAGTATTATTAAGAGGTAGGGAGGCTTATAGGGTAGAACAGGCCAGCTCTGACAGTGGACTCTCTCAGCCATTGTCAAGGGCCCATGGCCACGGCAACCGGAGGCCCAGGCCCTTCTACTCCAACCCCCCAACAAAATCCTCTGTCTGCTACAGCAAGGCTGGTCTCTTCACTATCCCCTGAATAGACCACATTCACTCTTTTCCCGTGCCTCTGTTCATGTCCCTGCTGGTTCTGCTTGCAAGATTCCCTTTGCACCCCATCCTTCAAGGCTCAGCTCAAGCCCACCTCTCCCAGAAAACCTCCCTGACTACTCCAGGCCAGAGCGTTCAATGTTGCCCTCCTCTGCACTACTCCCACGCAGTTTGTATGAAGACGCTCCCATTTGGTTGCTCTTACTGTTTCATTCATGGAGCAAGGAAGGGAGAGAGGGTGCTGGTCTTCTTTCCAATAGATTATGAATTCCTATAGAGACCAAATCTACTATTCTCCTCTGTGCCCAACGCAGGCCTAGAATGATGCTGGACACAGTGGGAAGCTCAGCAGGGGCCACCACCAATGGGGGCTCCTGACAGCGGGAAGCTCAGCAGGGGCCACCACCGATGGGGGCTCCTGACAGCGGGAAGCTCAGCAGGGGCCACCACCGATGGGGGCTCCTGACAGCGGGAAGCTCAGCAGGGGCCACCACCGATGGGGGCTCCTGACAGTGGGAACCTCAGTAGGGGCCACCACTGATGGGGGCTCCTGACATCAGGAAGCTCATCAGGGACCACCACAGATGGGGCTCCAGCCAGTGGGAAGCTCAGCAGGGGCCATGAGGGATCCTGGCATCTTCCTGCTTGATTAATTGTAAATTCCATGAGGGCAGGGATCATGTCTTACTTATCATCAGCTGTCCCCCTGGGTCTAGCCTAGGGCCTTGAACAGAATACTCTTTGCTAACAGGTGGTTGTTGGATGTAATGAAGTGAGATTGTCTAAGAAAGATGGAGGAGGAGAAGGTTGTATGTTACCTGCCCAAGCCAGGTGAGCAATGCCTAGGGATGGCTGCCCCTTCCTGGCCCACCCACCACCTCCCCCCATTCCCTTCTCTTGTGAGCACCTTGAGCAGCTCCTGAGTGAGGACATAGCGTTCAGCCTGCAGCACGGTGGATATGTTGGCGTGGTGCCGGGTGAAGGTATTGAGCCACTGGGTCAGCCCATCCACCCCTGCCTGGCCCAGCACCCACAGGAAGTGCAGGATATTCAGAAGGCGCTGCATCACATTGTTCCTGCCTGTGATAGAGGGAGCAGGAGGGCTGAGCTGTGGGAGAAAGGAGCAGCCCCCTCCAACCCCCTACCTCGCCCAATCCTAGAAGTTGGCGGGGGGCAAGGGAAGGAGATGCTCACACAGCATAGGGTCCTAGAACCAGAGAGGGAAGGTCATCTAGTTCAACCCCCTCATTTAACAGATGGGGAAACTGAGGCCCAGAGAAGTTAAATGACGAAACTTAGGTGATAAATCTCGTAGGCAGGATTTGATCCCAGGTCCTCTGCCTCCAGAGTCAATGCTCTTCTTAAGATCCAATCCCAAGTGGCCCCATCTCTCCTTCCCAGATGGTCCCTGGGTCAGATCTAGCTGGGAGATGTCTCACTTCTATGTTTGAGGTCTGACCTAGAGTGGAGAGCTCTGGAGGTGCAGGTGGCAATGAACCAGGTCACAGACTGGTCTGGGGGTGACTCACCTTTGCTCATAAGGATGGAGGAAATTGCTCGTATTCCCACCCTCCAACTTCTCAGTTGAGACTAAATGCTAACTAGGGGGTGGCATGCTCATGTGGGGGTCTGTGTTGAGCACCTAAGGTGGAACAGTGATACTTATGGTCTGGCTGCAGGCACCCAGGGGCCAGGCATCTGCTCTTCAGGGGGCAGAGGGTGTAGGTCAATGTCTGTAAACTACCACTAAGCTGGGGTGGCCTAGCCACTTTCACTGCCCACCTGATAAACAGACACCTGTCCTGAGACCTCATAGAACCCACCAAGGAAGCAGGGCTTCCTCTTCTCTCACTTACCTGGCACCTCTTCTTCCTGGGTTCCTGGCAGCTCGGACTCTGGGTGGACATATGGACAGAGAAGCAGGTCAATTCAAGTCACTCAAGTTTTCCTAAGTGCTTCCTTTGTATCCAACACAGGGAGCCAGCACTAACCCCACACACCCACCCACTCACCCACATACACACACCCCCATAGACAGTGTTGGACCTGCCCATTCCATGTAGGCCAATCCCACATCCCAGGGTGGGCCAGGCAGAGACAGTGGCAGAGTTGGCTGGGAGCTCCTCCTCAGAGAAAAGAAGGGGATGGGAAGGGGGAGCAGCTTGGCCAAGGGTAGAAAAGGCCCTTAGCTCCCATCTAGCGCTTAATCCCCCAGACCAGCATCCTTCCAGGACAGCGATGGATGACACTTTCCTCCCCTTCCCTGTCCCCACTGCCTCTCTTACCTTCCAGCTGCCTAGCTGAGGGGGTTTCCCCAGCCTCTTGGAGCTGCTGCTCCTGTCGCCGTCTTCTCAAGACAGTCTGAGGATTGGTCACCCATGCCTGATATGCCAGCTGTGCCCAAGGGAAAAATGTGAGGGTGATTTGGACCCACATATAGGTGGGGTTTGAGCAAACTGCCTGCCTTGGATGGGGCTCATTCATAAAGACCACTAGGACCCTAGGTATAAAGCTAGAAGAGATCTTTAGAGACCATGTGGCCTGACCTCTTCTTTTTACAGATTAAAAAAACTGAGACCCAAAGAGGTCGCTTAAGGTTGCATAGGAAGCCAGAATTTGAACCTAGGTCAGTTAGTCAATAAACATTTATTAAGCGCCTATTATGTGCCAGGCACTGAGGATATCAAAAGAGGCAAAAGACAATCCTTGCCCTCAAGGAGCTTCCAATCTAATGAGACAAGCTATATACAGGACAAAGAGGAAATGATTAAAAGAGAAAAACCACTCGAATTCAGAGGGTTTAGGGAAGGCTTCCTGTACAAGGTCTTCTAATGACACATCCAGCACTTAAGGCAATATGGGATACAATTGATAAATGGTCAAAGGATATGAACAGGAAGAAATACAACAGTCATATAAAAAATGCTCCTAATTACTAATAATCAGAGAAATGCAAATTATAGCAACCTCATACCTATCAAACTGGCAAAGATAACCAAAAAGGAAAGTGACAAATGCTGGAGGGGCTGGGGAAAAACAGGCATGTTGGTAGTGCTGTGAGTTGGTTCAGTCATTCGGGAAAGCAATTTGGTACTATACCAAAAGACTTATTAAACTGGGCAAAGCAAAACCATTGCTACATCTATACAGCCAAAGAGATCAAAGAGAAAGGAAAAGGACCCACAAATATAAAAATAATGATGGTATCTCTTTTTGTGGTGGTAAAGAACTAGAAACTGAAGGGAAGCCCATCAATTGGGGAATGGTTGAACAAGTTACGGTATTTCAATATTATTATTAACATATATTAATATATAACATATTACAGTATACTATTGTGCTGTAAGAAATAGTGAAAGGTTTGGGTTCAGAGAAACCCAGAAAGACTTGTCTGAAAGGCAATATGGAATCTTGGAAAGAGCCCTGGAGGAGGACCCAAAAGACCTGAATTCCAGTCCCAACTCTGTCATGAACTCTAAGGATGATCTTGGATAAGTGATTACCTTTTTCTGGGCTTTAATTTCTTCCTCTATAAATGAAGGTGTTAGATTACAAGTCACCCCAAATTCAGCTACATCTCTAAGGTGCCTCTCTGGCTCTCATGATCTAAAGGTCAGATGAGGACCGGGAATTTGGTGCTAGTGATTCAGGATGGAGGCGGAAAGGGGAGGCAGAGCTATCAACACGATCGGGACAGGGTACTCTGAGATTGAGGGATTTCATTTTCCCAGGGCTCCTCTAGACTGAGTACGAGAAGGAGGCCTTAACTCACGATGGAAAATGCCATCCACATCCAGAGAAAGAACTATGGAGTCTGAATGCAGAGTGAAGCAGGCTATTCTGTTTTTGTTTCTGTTTTGTTTTTCTTTCTCATGGTTTCTCCCATTTGTTCCTATTCTTCTATCCTAATTTAAATTCTTCTGTATAATATGAAAATATGTTTAATAGGAATGTATATGTAGAGCTTATATCAGATTGCATGCCATCTTGGGGAGGAAGGGGAAGAAAATTTAAAACTTATGGAAGTGAGTGTTGAAAACTAAAAATAAATAAATCAACTTAAAAAAAAAGAGGCCTTAAAGGCTGCTCTGCCTTCTCTGTCTACACCAGGGGCTTGAGACATCTCTGTTTGATTCTTACCATTTCAGCCCTCACCCCCAACCTCTCCTTCCTAGAATATTTTACTATCTGTCTGTACCACCCTATAAGAGGCAGCCAGAGAATTCTGACTCTCCCGTGGTATGCATCTGTGATTTGCT
This sequence comes from Trichosurus vulpecula, assembly GCF_011100635.1. Classification (NCBI taxonomy): domain Eukaryota; kingdom Metazoa; phylum Chordata; class Mammalia; order Diprotodontia; family Phalangeridae; genus Trichosurus; species Trichosurus vulpecula. The sequence continues at coordinate 389,502,276 of NC_050575.1, forward strand.
TGGAAGTTCTCATCACAGCAGAGATTTAGTTGGAAAGGACTTTAGAGTTAATTCAGGAAATCCAACCCCCTTGTTTGGGGGTTTTTGACTTCACCATCCCTCCCCCCCGACCCTCCCCCTACCTTTCAGATTCCCTCTGTCTATGTTTTCCCTCATTAGATTTGAAGCTCCTTGAGGGCAGGGACTATCCATCTTTTTTATATTTGTATCCCCAGTGCTTAGCACAGTGCCTGATGCCTAACAGGTGCTTAATAAATGTTTATTGGTGGATTGTGAGGGAAGGGTCCACATCTCTCATACTTCTCCCTCTCTCCCATGGGCCCAGCACTGAGTGATGCAGGCACTCCATAAATGCTTGTTGAATGGGTATTGGCATAGGGGGCTGGCACAGAGGTGCAGGGTTGTTTTTTTTTTAATTTTTCAGTTCACAAGCTTTTATTTTCTCTCTCCCCAGCAAAACAAAACAAAAAACAAAGAAAAACAAAACCCTTGTAACCAATATGTGTAATGGGAAGGGGCTTATTCAAGAGAGAACCAGCCCCTGTCAGTGGGTGCTCTAGGTAAGTCCTGGGAAAGCAGGATAAACTCCCTCAGTATTATCAGAGATGGGTTTGGGATAGGAGGTAGGAGCTGATATCAAAGCTTTGGAGTGAGACACCCCTGCCAGCCCCCAGCTCTTCCTCTCTGTTCTTTCCCCATGACTGACCTGGAAGGCACTCTGTGGTGAAGGCCTGGAGTCCTCGGGCAGCACCTCCTCCTCTTCCTCACTGTCAGACTCAAACAGGTAGTACTCCCCAGAGTGGATCACTGTGGGGGAGGGGGACAAGGGATCCAGTCCTGGTCTGGCCCAGGGCTAGGATCCTAGGATCACCTTCTCCTAGCTCCTTCCCTCCCTGTCTGGCCCCTGCCCAACTCTCCTGGCTTAGAGCAGAGCTGTAGGTAGGTAGGAAGAGCTGAAAGGGTCAACTTTTAAGAGTCAACTTGGATCCATTCCACAAAGGGAGGGAAGCTGTGGGCAGTTACGATGATGCCCCTTCTAACAGCCTTCTAGATGTATGACTCTGGACAAGTCACTTTCCTTCCTCATCAGCAAAACAGGAATGAGGACAGATGTTGTAGCCATCCTGAAGGGGCACTGTGAGGACCAAGTGGGATAACCTGTGGAAGGCTACTTGCAAACCTTAAACATCTATAAAAGATGGGAGCGATGAGTAAGAGAGTAGTCTTATTATCATATTATTTCTACTCGTTTCTCAAGGGTGCTGAACCTGCCTCCCTGAGAAAAGGTAAAAGGAGCAAATGAGGCCCCCTGCTGGACGCTCTCTGAGGGTTCACGATGAGGAAGGGCTAGAGGAGCTGATAGTACTATAAACGCTGGACTTCTGGGCCTGGGAAACTCCAGGGATGAGGATCGCTTCTCTTTATCCTAAGGAGGAATCTGAAGAACGGATGTCGCCCAAGAGAGAATTTGAGAGGAGTTTCTGCTACTCTCTTCTCAATTTTCAAGGCAGCCAGTTCCATCGGGCTGTTTTGATAAGAGGCGAGGGCACCTCTGCTATCTCAACTGCGCCTCATCGTCTGATTTCCCTGTTCTCTGCCCTCTGGCTTCTCAGATGAACCATTGGGTCCAGAGGAGGAGGGATGATGAGAAGCAAGCACATCCGTCATGCACAGCCAAGCAAGGCAGCTGGAGGCAAGGGGAGGCAGCGGCAGCCACGGCAGCATGGGCATTGGCAGCAATTCAGACCAGACAGGGATGGGCACGGGGACAGAGCCAAAGACTGGGACGAGGACAAGGCCAAAGACTGGGACGAGGACAATGACGAGGACAGGGACAAGGTGAGGACCGAAAGAAGGTGGGAGTACTGGGAAGATCTAGTCCCACGCTAAACACAGACTGGAGGATAGAGAAAAGGAGGATGAGAAAGAGGGAGAGAGCCGAGGAGAGAGAACAGAGGAAAGGAAAGAGTGGAGAAGACTTTGAAAAAACTCTCAGGAAAATAGACAGGCTCTTTGGGAAAGAAGAGGGCAAAGGCACAGGGGAAATATAGGTGATATGAAAACAAAAGATATCAGAAATATTTTTAAGAGAGTACGTACAATGCTCAAACCAGAAGGGACCCTCAAGATCATTTTTTTTTATTACACAATTTGAGAGTTGGAAAGGACCTCAGCAACCACCTAATCTAATCCAGTCCTGAAAGGAATTCCCATTTGAACTTACTCGACAAGTAATCACCCAGCCTGTGCCGGGAGACCCATCCTGTATCCAGGCCGCCCATCCCACTTTAGTGCAGTTCTAAGACTTAGGAAGTTTTTCCTGTCATCAAGCCTAAATTGGTATTTTTGCAATTTCTACCAAATACTCCCAGCTCTATGCCCGGCAGCCGGATGATACCAGGCTAATCCCTGGTAGCCTTTCAAATGCTAGAGGCCAACTATCCTGACTCCCCAGGACACTTCTCTTCTCTAAGCTAAATGTGCCCAGTTTCTCCAACCCATCTTCGCATGATGGGTTCTCAAAGCCTTTCACCATTTTGGCTGCCCTCCTCTGGACGCTCTCCACAATGACACAAAACACTCCCACCAACAGCTACTCTTAAGAGTCCAGCCATCTAAATGATATCCAATTACAATCTTCAATCGTGTCTGACTTTTCATGACCCCATTTGGGGTCTTCTTGGCAAAGACACTGGAGTGGTTTGCCATTTCCTTCTCCACTTACAAATCCATCTAATTGTATTCTCCGGTCTATATCTTTCCATTTTCTCTATGAGAATAATTTGGGACACCTTTGTCAAAAGCTCAGCCCACATCTAGGTAAAGTGCATCCACAGCATCCCCCTCACCTAGTTGTTTAATAACGAAGTGAAAAAAGGAATGAGGACAGCCCATCGTGACCATGAATGACTTCATGGAGCCATGCTGGTTTTTGGTCATCACTTTTTCCCTTAGTCCAATCTTCTTGCCTTACATATATGGGGGTGGGGGTGAGATGGGTCCCAGAGAAGGTGGAAAAGAAGAGAGAAAGGGGGAAGAAAAAAAAAGGAGAGAGGATAGAAATAAAAGGGAGAAGGAGAAAGGAAAGATTCAGGGGATATTATGTTAATGGGAGCCCTGCCACCAACGCAGGGAAGACCATGCTGAGTCAGGAGCTCCTAGTTGCAGCGAAAAAGGGGACACCTCCAGGCATCAATCCAGTTAGTATTGCAAGGCTAGGGCCAGACAGCAGGCCTGCTGAGGCCCCAGCCAGGGAGGAGGAAGTTGTACCTGTGGCATGGTCTAACCAGGGCCGCCACCATCGCCTTCTGGGTTGGGAAGAGCTGCTCGGGCCACCTGGCTCTGCAGAATGGGCATGATGAGAGTATGAAATGTGTTGCATGGGGCTGAGGGAAGATTGGTACCAGGAAGACCCTGTATTGTGGACTAGCTACTTGGGTGAGGGAGGGATAGATGAGGGGCAGGGTTAGTCTTGAGCACAGACTAGTGGTGCCCTCCCTGATTCAGATGATGTGTAAGTGGGCATCTGACGCTGAGGGGGTGTGTGTGTGTGTGTGTGTGTGTGTTTGCGCGTGCATGCACTTCTGCCTTGTCACATGGCCCATGTGAGAAGGGCTGTACAACACAGACAAAGACACACAGGGTCAAACAGAAGAACAGGACATTCGGCAAGGTGGGCAGTGCCCAGCGGAACTCTCTTCAGAATTCTCAGCTCGGTGCCTTGTCAGCCCAGGCAGTGAGCATCCCCTTTGCTATCAATTCCCAGTAGGTCCTTGGTCACATCTGTGGTATGATGATTGACATGGCAGATTGGAGATGGCACAGAAGTGGGGTGAGGATTGATTGGGAAGTGCAGTGGTTAGATCTAGTCCCCATCCTCAGGATGGGTGTGCAGTCCTCCAAGGGGCCCCCTCAGCAGGACTGGCTCTTACCTGGATCTTGATCTGGGTCCTCAGGGCATTCACTGGTCCGCCCCAGGCGATGCTTCTCCTGTTTGGCTCGGATCCTTTCCATCCTAGAAGAAGAAAAGGTCAAAATGCCCTCAAAACTATTCCTCTGGTTTAGCTCAATCCAATTCATTCAGCTCATGCTCTACCTTCCCCCCTCCCAAATGGTCAATACCCCTGACCCATTTCAGAGATGGTTATGTAAACCTCTCTCCCTCTATTCAAAACCACTTTGCTCCCCTTGCTGGGACAGCTGCCCCTGGGCTGATGCTCTGGAGCCATCGGCCAGCATCTGCCTCAAAGACTCTATAGCTATTCTGGTCCTAGGGGGAACAGAGAGGACTCACTGTCTTTTCAGCTGCGCCAAGGACTTCTCCTCTGCCTGCTGATGGAAATTGATGCTCTTGAGGATGGAGGCCTTATACAAAGCAAAGCCCCTACAGAGAGAACAAGAAAAAGGCCCAGAAATGTCAGAGGCCCTTCCTCACCTACCCCAGGTCTGTGAGGTAAGGGGCTCCACCATGGTACACTGAGACCACTTCATGTCAGCTGGCCACCTCATCATCTCTGCCACCCTTTAGCCTCCCAGAAACCATACCCCTTTCCCCTCTCCAACCCTTTGCTCAGGCCGTTCCTGGCTCAGAATGCCTTTCACTCCTCCTCTCTGCTTCTCTAAATCCTCACAATGGACCAGAGCTAATCCTACTTCTTTGAGGTAGCCTTCCTGAGACCCTCCAGCCCAAGTTAATCCTCCTGAAGCCCCACTGCCTCACTGCCTTTAAGCAGTATCTAGTTACTAGCATTATTTTGTCTTGGGCCCTACCCTGGCTCCCTCTAGCTCTGATAGATGAGCCTTTGGCCAGGAAGCGGGCCTCCAAGACTGAACCATTGTCACTTCTTGCAATCTCTTCATCATGCCCCTTTGAGGCTGACCTTTGCCCCCTCCTCCTTCCTTTCTAGGTTTCTTTTATGTGCTGTCTTCTCTTATTAGAATAGAACAGGGGAGGGCTGCACTTGAGGACCTAGGGAGCCACATGTGGCCTTGAGGCCATTCCCCACTCTTGGAATAGAAGCTTCTTGAGGACAGAGATGGGTCTTCTTTGCTTGTATTTATATCCTAAGAACTCATCACAGTGCCTGGCTCATAGTAGGTGCTTAATAAATATTCTATCTATCTATCTATCTATCTATTTATCTCTATCTTTCTATGTATGTATGTATGTATGTATCTATCTATCTATCTATCCCCCTGAAGGATCAAGTCTCCCATATCTGTACCCTACCGAGCCTAGCATAGTAATGAGCACAGAGTTGGTGTACCAAATCAAATCAGCTTACCCTTAATCCCCTGGCCCTCAGAAATCCCAGATTCTAGGTGGAAGCTAGAAACAGAGCCCATGGAGAATTATGTTCCAGAGTCGCCTCCCAACTGACCCTCTAGAGACAGACACTGCCCTACGCACCTTTAGGGTAGGTGACATCAAGAGAGATGCCCCAAATCTGCAACAGCTTCAATCACACCTCACTATGGGGCAAAGGGAGGGGAACCACAACCTGGAATCTCTGGGACTCAGTCCTGAACTCTCAACAGTGAGAGAAGGGAGCTTATCTGCTCTCAATCTGTCCCTGCCCAATCCCCTTGGTCTCTGTGGAGAAATCTCTATTTATATCTATTCAACCACACAGGGAGTCTCTAGCATTCTTATATCTTATACCAATTAAAATTTTTATAAAATCTTATATCCAATATTCACCAAATTATATCCAATATAAAATGTAACATTATATATTGTATTAATATTTTATATAATAATAAGTACACAATATAATAATTATATAAAATCCAAGTGTAGGTTTGGTGACAAAGAAAACTTAACATACACAATCAATGTAAATCAGTATTAATGGAATGACTGTGTGACTTTGGATAAACTACTTAACCTCTCTGGGCTTCAGTTTCCTTATCTATAAAATGAGGCGATTGGACTAAATGAGCCCTGAGCTCCCTTTCAGTTCAAGAGAACAGGCTGTGATTCTATTAGTTTAAGACTAAGGAAGAGATGCAGGTCTGGCAGAGGAAACACCCAATACCAACTGGCTGGGGAGTCACAAGGAAGTCACATTCTAGGAATCATCCTCTTTATTCTGGACATGGGAAAGAGGCAAATTCACGAGTGCTTTGGCTTTCTTAGAAGTGGATAAAAGGCAGGTTTGCCTCTAGCCAAGAGCCAGTTAGGGATGGGGGGAATAGGCAGACAATGAGGATCCCAGACCCTGGACTGGGGCAGGAGGTAAAGCCTGGAGCAGAAAAGAGACTACAAGGCTTTAATACCTGGTGAAGCATTAGGGTCACAAAGAAAGGTCCACGGTAAGTAAGCTGGAAGAAAACCCAGGTCATAGAATCCCAACTGGATGGGACCTGAGAGACCATCTGGTCCAGCATGCTCATTTTAAAGACCATGGGAGTAACCTGCCCAAGGCCCCCCAAAGAGTAAGTAGCTGAGCTACAGCCCAGGGCTCTTGACCTCTATTCAGTGTTCTTTCCCATTATACAATGCTATTTCAAATTAAGCAGCATTTGAGGACAGTTCAGATTTAGTATTGTACCTAAATGTTTGTATTTCTTTAAATCTTGCTTGCAATTGTATGTCCTGTTTAAATGTAATGTATTAATATCTTTTACTCAGCTGTTCAGCAAAAAGTTCAATTTTGGATAGAAAAAAATATAATGATGTGGAACGGCATGTTATGAGATAAAGACTCTAAATAAATCCATGTTGATTAATGGACTGATTGACTTGATTGGTCCAGTCAATGGTTGTTTGAACAACAAATCAACAGTCAAGGTACCCTTCGTTATTCATTGGGTGTCTCGCTCAAACTTCCCTAATGATACCCAGAGAGAACAAAGGAAGCAACAGTCATTGGAATGCCAACCTTACAAATGGAATCTCACACAGAAGCAAAAGTCTCAACATCTTAAGACTATCCCCTGTCCCTCTGCTTTCCCTTCTCCACACCTGGAAGCCTGGAGTGCTGTGGCCTTAAGGTCAGCCATGACATGCAGGAAATAGTAACTGAGGAAGATGCGGCGTTGCAGAAGGAGGAAGAAGAAGCAAATGCTGTCCCAGATGATGCCAGCCTCCTCCACGGGCAATATGCAGTCCTGGTCCTTGCTCATGTCTTTAGCTAAAGAGACAGGGTCCTGGCACTCAGATTATCCAGTCCCACCAAAGTAAATTCCCCGACTCTCCCCAACCCTTCCACACGCATGTGCACACACACACACACACACACACACACACACACACACACACACACCCCAGGAGTCTCCCATTTCATTCACTTATCCATCTCCCCCTTTTCCTGGTTCCCCACAAATCTAGCACCCACAATACTGTATGAGAGCTGGTGGAAGGCCCTCTGGGTTATTAGCTGGAGCCTCTCCACTGTCTGTCTCTGGAAGCCTAGGGAGGGCCCCTGGCTTCTCCCCAGCCCACAAATGCCAAGGACTCCAGTTCCCTCTTCTTACCCTCTTTCCAAATGAGACACCATTTTAAAGGGCTTTGCAAGCTTTATATAAATGCTAGTTGGCACCCTTGCCCCCACCCCTATCATTCTCCCCTCTCTTTACTCACGGTCATAGTAGCCTTTGACGGTGCACACCAGGCTGAAGACCTGGATGACCCAACAGAAGTTATTCTGCATTTGCTGCACAAAGACGCAGGAAAGGAGCTGCAAGAGAGAGAGGGAAGGGGGGACGGGGCCATCAGAGGCCAAGGGCTCTTTCTAGTAGGGTCAGGAGGAGGCCTGGGGCAATGGGCAGCCTGGGTGGGCAGCAGCTGGAAAGGTCCTGCCCCATCAGGCTCTAGGGGCTCACCGAAAGCATGTTCTTGGAGATGATGACGGTGACGTTGTACAGAATGAGGCAGTCCCATAGCACTAGTTGTGCCTTGGTGCTTTTCTGCAGTAGGGAGGTCCCAAAGAGCAGCAGGTAGAAACAGGCGAGCAGGTAGCCCAGGCCAAAAATGCTGATGCGGGTGGCACCTGTGATGAACACTACCACCAGCACCAGCCAGAAGAAGTAGCGGAATACGGCTACTTTCAGCATGTCCAGGTAGGACCTATGGGGCGGGGGGAAAGGGGAAGGGTCAGCCTTGGAGGGACCAGCCCCCAGCTCTGGCACCGGACAAATGCCAGGCTGGCAGTCTCTCCTGAACAGGTTCTGTAATTTGCCCAGCATGCCATCACTGAGACCTAGCCACAATCTGGGGCAGTCTTCCCCCCAAAGCACTTAATAGTGGGGAAAGGGAAGAGTCATAGAATTATTTTTAAAAAATTAGTATCTCAAAGTCCAAAGGGACCTCAGAAATTATTGATCTGAAAGCAGTAATCTCCTCCATGGCACCCCTTACAACCAGTCATTCAGACCCTACTTAAAGATTTATAGTGATGAGAAACTCACTACCTCCTGATTTAGCAATGAGGTATCCTATGCCCCATGTTACAGATGAGAAGACTGAGGTTCAGAGAGGTTACATGTTGGCCAAGTTCTCACAGCTGATTAGCCAGCTTAGTCGGCCTGTGATTTTTCCATTTCTCAGTTGCCCTTCTGCCCGCCCCCAGGCTGGCACGCTGGCTTCCCTGGCCCACCTGCAGTTGATGAAGTTGGGCACAGGGTTTGGCTCCCCACGCAGCGGCTCCAGGTAGTCCGTGTTGAGTCCAGCTGTGTGCTGCCACTCCTCGGTCTGCTCGGCAACAAACACCAGCCACTGCTGGGAGGCGGTCAGCAGCAGAAGGAAGTCACCTGCGGGACAGACAGGAAAGGTAGGCAACAGAAATAGGGGACCAGCTTGGGGGGCACGAGGGAGGCTTCCCACGGGTTGTTGGGAGTGGCAGGGGGCTGTCAACTGACCCTGGCCTTGACCTTCTACAAGGCAGGCTGCTCTCACTCAGCCCTACCTCTCACCACCCTTGTGTTAGGGACAAGAAGCCAGTTAGTCCCCTTTGGAGCTCAGGTATGCATGTGAGGACACAGGCAGGATCTAGACATGGTGAGAAAGGGGTTAGAAAGGCAGCATGCATGGAATGAGGCCATGCTTGTAATCGTAGCCTCTGGACTCTTAGTTTATGTGGATGTATGACTGTGTGTGTGTGTGTGTGTGTGTGTGTGTGTGTGTGTGTGTGTGTGAATATAGGAATGAAAAATTCTCTGCCAGCTCAAGACAGAAAATGTGACTTGTTAATTCATAATTTTAATAACTATAGAAGGCAATTAAAGCCTATATATTGGGCAGATTATCTAAATCAGCACACCGTTTTCTACAAAAAACCAGAAAAATCCAGGTACCCGAATGGCTGGGAAAGCTAACCCTTGGAATTTGGATGGCATTTTTTGTTTTCCAAGGGGCTTCACACCCATAACCTCCTCTGATCCCCACAACTTTATGAGGTCAATTTTGAAAACCTTAAGAGCTCTGAGGAATTCAATGATTTCAGAAGACTGGAGTATGGAGTAGGTCACCTGTCCCCTTTGGACCTCAGGTATGCATGTGAGGACACAGGCAGGATCTAGACATGGTGAGGTCACCTGCCCCCTGCCACCAAAGTGACAGACTCAGGGTGTAGACCGAGGCATACGTTATGGGGCATGGCCAATGCGGAAGTCTCTTTTGTTTGAATGTGCATATTTGTTATAAGGGTTTGGGTCAGAGGTTTCCAACAGGGGGAGGTGGGAGAGAGAAAAAAATGGATTTTTGATCATTGAGAAAAGGAAAATTAAATTTAAAAAAGAAAACCTATGGGCTATAAGCAAGGCTAGACTTGGAAAAACAGACCGTCCAAAGAATATCAAATTACCAACGTGAAGTGTGATTTCATTATGTAGATTAAAAAATATGTGACCCCCCAAAACCTAACTTGGTGAGGTCAGCAAGGCAGGAATTACTGAGGAAAGAGACTCAGTCAGAGAAGGGACTTATCCAAGGCCCCACCTCTAGGCCCAGGAGATGTGTACCTCCTACCCCACCCAACTTATTATTAAAGAAAGCACTTTGTAAACTGCCAAGTGCTATAGAAGTGGCTATAATATAATGATATATAATATGATAATGCACATAACATAACATACTATGGTATTATCATTATGATAACCAGAATATGTCATCACTTCGGGGAGGCATGGCTTCAACAGTGTGGATGCTCTCTCTGTGGCCCTGAATCATACATAGCTCCAATGTGACTACCAATGGTCCTGTGGCCCTTGGAACTTAGCTAGGTTGGTCCTCAGTTCATGACAGGTGAAGAGCCCCACCTCCACTTCAATGGGGCAGCAGAGGACTGAGGCCTGTTATCACTCTACTAATAGTATTTCCGCCTTATTTTCTCCCATGGGATCATAGATTTGGAGCCAAAAGGGACCACAGAGGCCATCAAGTGCAAATCCCTCATTTTACAGATGAAGAAACCAGGGTCACCCAGCTAGTAAGTGTCTGAGAGCAGATTTGAACTCGAGAAGATGAGTCTTCCTGAGTCCCAGCCCAGAGCTCTACCCACTGCACCACCTAGCTGCCATTATTATTAATAATAACCGATAATAATAATCTAGGTTTTCCATTTTGGGGCTTTATCTGCTACCACCCACTTCCTCTGCTTGGGCATGGGACACCTCTAGAAGAAGTCCCAGCTGTGGGGAGGAGGCTCTCAGGGCAAGAGTGCATGGCCACTCACTGATGAGGTTGGTAGAGTTGGGACGCATGAAGAAATCGGGCAGGTACAGCCACTTGATGAGCGCAGAGTTCATGGGAATGGCTTTGCTCCAGCGCCACGGGTAATCTAAAGGCAAAGTACATGTCTCCATGCATGGGGCATCCAAAGGCTGAGGCTGCTTCAAACTGGACACCCCCGAGCCCCCAGAGCCTCCCTCACCCCTGGGGCTCCTTCTCTTTGTCTGCCAGAGGTTGTCCTACCTTCATGCTTCATTTACCCCCTTCCTTGCTCAATTCCTACCCCTTAAGGAAAGAGGAGGTTTGCAATAACCCTTTAGTGCTAGGACCCACCCGAGGGGAGTGCCTGTCTGTCTCTGTCTCTCTTTTACACACACATATGCACACGCACACATACACACACACACACACACACACACACACAGAGCCCTCACCAATGCAGAGGGCTGGGGGGATGCCCACACACAGTAGATACTGGTAGAGCAGGAAGAAGGCCAGGAAGAGGCAGTACTTGGGCCAGAGGCGGGCAATGGCCTCCCGGCGCCGGCGAGTGAGGATGGCAACCAGCCAACAGCCATGTAGGATCACCATGAAGTTCATGCGTTGGCCAATCACATTTACTGTCATCAGGAAGCAGATCTGGAGATAGGGAAAAATGAGGCTGCTAGGGATGGAGGTGGGGGGGGGGAATGGACATGGTGTCCAGGGACATGAGGATGGGCATCAAGCCTGGCACAGACTCAGCAGGTCAGCACTCACCTAGCCTGGTCCTAGGTCCTTTTAAAATTTTAAAAAAATTTTTTCAATTAAAAATCTATTTTCTCTCCCTCCCCCTTCCTTATGCCTTCACTGATTCCCTAAGTCCTAAGCTAAATTTAGGTGAGCTTAAAAGAAAGCAGGAACCAGGGTTACAAAACCCCAAAACCCTCTGTCCTTGCTTGCTGGTCTCTGGTGTTAGGTTGCTGCAATTAGACAGAATACTAGGAGTGCAGAGGGTCACTGAAAGCGACTAGCATTTCAAAGCCCCTTGGGATGGAAATCAGAGGCAGCCTGGGAGGTACGGGACATCCATGGACAAGGGAAGCCAGATCCAGCCAATCTCAGGAAATCTGACAATGACCGATGCAGCTGCCCCATGCACCTTCAGCCTGGGGCCTGGGGAAGCCCTGCGGGCACACCACGGGGGCTTCTCCGCATCCTCCCGGCCCCAGCACGAGCCCTTGAACTATCCACAGCCGGTCTGCTCAAGCCCACTCACCTCCAGGCCAAACTTATAGAAGAAGAAGTTGATGAAATACTTGGCGCAGCTCAGGAGGCCCTGGTCCAGGTGGTGGCGGGTGCCCTCAGGGCAGACAATCTGGGCAGGGGGCAGGGCCACCTGGTACTGTTTTCTGTAATACTCCTGGCGCCGGTACACGATGGCCTCGAACACCAGCAAGAGGAGGATCAGCAGGTGGTTCTGGAGACAAGGGGTCTCGGTCAGCGTGGGTCCGTCTCATGCCTGCCTCTGCCCAGTGGCTGAGGCCGATGTCAATGAATAACAGTAATGATACCTCTCCTCTAGAAAGCCCCGGCAGCTTTTCAAAGCTTCCGTTGAGTCATTTAATTAGAGCCTCATCACCAACTCTCAGCCTTAATGTTCCTGTCTATAAAATGGGGTGATTATAGCACCTCCTTCACAGGGTCATTGTGAGGATCTGGTGAGCTAACAGAGTAAAGAGCTTGGCAAAACCTTTAAGGTCCAGCAATTACTTTCATTATTATCATTAGTTTTAATAATAACAACAGCTAACATTTATAGAATGCTTACTATGTGCCAGGAACGGTGCTAAGCCCTTCTATAATCGTTATCTTATTTGGTCCTCACGACAACCCTCAGAGGTAGATGCTGGGATTTTCCCCATTTTACAGGTGAGGAAACTGAGGCAGAGATGGTCACACAGTTAGTGTCTGAGGCTGGTTTTGAACTCAGTTCTTCCTGACTCCAGGCCCAGCGCTCTATTCCCCATACCACTTCGGCAGAGTAGATACCATTAGCCCATCTTACAGGTGAGGAATATGAGATTTAGAGCCAAAAGGGACTTTGGAGATCAGTCAGTGCCATCTCCCCATTTTACTGGTGAGGAGACTGAGGCCCAAGATTTAAAGGCCTGGCCCAGCTTCACACAGATGGAAAATAGTCAAGTCAGGATTTGAGCACAGATCTTTTGGCTCCAGATACCCTTTCTGAAGCTCAGAGGGCTAATCTTCTTGCCCAAGGTCACCCAGCTTGGCAAACAGTAGCTTTCCTTCCATGTAGCGCAAGTCTCTTCTCTGCTGTTAGGTTTAAGGGTTTGACCACATGACCTTTGGTCTCAGTGATGGGGGAGGGATAAACGAAGATCTTCCTAACTCGGGGGCCAGTGCTGCCTGGCCTCCTTTGAAGGCTTCTCCCAGGAGATGGCACCTGAGCCTTCCTCCAGCCTCACCCACCTGTATGTAACCAAGGTTCGAGACGTCCTTGCGGATGCCAAACCAATTGGCAGGGTCCACCGGCTTCTGGTAGAGTGTGGAATTGCCGATCTCGGACTTCTGTAGGTTGGTGTTGTTGAGGAGTGGCTATGTGCACAAGGGGAATGAAGGTTAGTGTGTAATGCGCCAACATGCAGAGAGCCCACCCGTTTATAGGTCAAGCATCTCTTCCATGGCAGAAGGGAAGAGATTCCCTCTGAACTCAGCAACCCCCAAACACATCCCCTTCCATGCTCCACCCCAAGCTGGATCTCATTGGGGCAGTTCTGGTGATGGACCGGGAGCAGATGTTCATGAGGGTAGGGAGCCCATAATCCCCAGGGAACGGCTAACAGTAACCAATCTGCCAGAGGACACCCAGGGAAACCCAAATTCTAAGACCATGTATGGCAACCTCTTTAAACTAGGGAGCAATGCAAGAGGCGGGGTCCAAGGCTGACTGGGGGGTCCTCATGCACGAGAGGGTAAATCATGTGTGTATGCGTGTATGTGTGTGTGCGTGTGTGTATGTATATTCATACCTCTACATAATGCTTTGTGATTTTTCATTATTTTATTCTTACAATAGCCCTGTTGAGGTAGGCAGAGTATATATATATAGTATTTCAAAAACTTGGTTTTATATATACTATAGTGGGATAGTCAGAGCCCTCACCCCCAATCTGTTGGTCTTGGGCCTACAGGGGCCACCTCATGGGACATAATTAGGGCCAGGTCTGCACCCTGAGCTGCTTCAGAAGAGAAAGCTCTTGTTTCTCGAGAAGTCACTAGCCCAAAGTCACCTAGCTAGTAAACAGGAAATGGGAACTAGAGGCCAGGCCTACTGGCTCCTGAGGCCGGGCCTCTTGCCATTATAGTGACAGCAAAAAGAAAAAAAAAAGGGAAGGAGAGGAAATAAACAATTTTCTCTGGGCCATGGAGGAGCAGAGAAAGGGTCCCACTCCCATAAGGCTGGGCCCTCAGGTCTCTGTCCTAATCCCACTCTCTGTGTCCCTCCCAAGTCATTAATGGCTTAAGCTGGGGCTCTTAAATGTGTTTTGAGTCATGGACTCTGATGACAGTCTAGTGGAGCTATGGACCCCTCCTCAGAATAACAATAAACTAAAAAACATAGGATTACAGAGAAAGCCAATTATACTGAAATATAATTTAAAAGGTAAGACAATTAAAAATTGAAAAGGAAAAACAAGAAAGAGTTATTAAATATTTTTTAAAGCTCAGTGATGCCAGGTTAAGAATTCCTGGCTTAAGGGCTTTAGGGGTAAGGCATTCCCTCTCCTTGGGGCAACAGCATTTTTTTCTTCCCCTTTTCAAAAATTCTTTCTTATATTCTAAAGGATCGCTGTCTGGGAGGAGTTAGTATTTCAACAGTAAATTCATCGCGTCTTCAAGGTCTGAAGTCATGAATCATCGATGGGGCAGAGAAGGACATAGTAGTGTTTGGGAATGCCTACTGCACTCACACATAGGGCTGGCTTCTGCCAAGGCACAGGTGGAAAAGGTTTAAGGCCCAATGAGGAAGCCCAGGCATGGAGGGCATGGAGACTGAAGACTCCTTCCTCCCATCTCTACTTCCCTTGCCCCATCACCCCCCTCCCTCCCTTACCCACTCTCTCCCCGCCCCACCCCCTTCCCCACCATCACCCTGCATACCTCAGTGCAGTTGCTGGAGTACTTATAGGGATTGACAATCTTCAGTTGGTAGAGCATTTTGCAGACTATGATGATGCAAGTCCAGACCGTGGAGAGGCAGGACGCCATATGGCGGAAGCGGGGATAGGGCAGGGCAAAAACCCACAGTGCCACCAATAGAAAATTCATTACCGACACCTGCCCAGGGAGAGGGTACTAGGGCTGGGAGGGGGGGCTGGAGCCAGCTCCCCACTTTCCCTTCCCACCCACCCCCGAGGACTCCTTGGCTGCCTGTGTGGTCCCCGCCTCCCCGTGACCACTCCCTGCCTCTCACCTCCTTCAGGGCCACCCAGACTGTGTAGAGGGCCACCAGCTTAAAGATATGGAGCTCCAGTAAGCGCCTGACAAACACCTGCACCTGGGTCAGCATGTCGGAGAAGCGTCCAGCAAGCACCATCAGCCTCTCAGCCACCAGGCCCCACTTACTGGGCAAGTCTGTGGAGGGCGGTAGATGGGAGCAGTGGTTGGCCAAAGTGGGAGGGAGGCTGCAGCTTCCCTCTTCTCCCTTGCTCCCTAGCCCCAGTGAGTGGAGGTATCAGTCTGCAGGATGCACATAGGACTTGTATCTGGGGCATGACCACAGAAGCTCTAGATTGTCTAAGCAGAAACCTCCTCTGAAGCACCCTGGGAAAGGGACTGTCCAGCCTCTGCCTGAGGAGTGCTGAGTGGCCTCACTCACTCTCCCAAGCTGGCCCATTCCACTTCCGGACATCTCTAATTATGAGGATGGTTTCCCTTCTAGGGACTGGAAATCTGTCTCTCTGGCATTGGATTGTCAACTCCTGGAGGGCAGGGGTTGTCTTGCCTCTTTTTCTATCTCCAGGGCTTAGCACAGTGCTTGGCACACAGTAGGTGCTTAATAAATGTGGATTGATCAACTGCTACTTCCTTCTACACTTTGCTGCTAGATCCGCCCTTGAGGCCAAGAAAACACGGGTCGGATCTTCTCCCTAAGAGTCTTTCCAACACTCTGTAATGGGATTGGAAGGGACCTCGGAGCTCATCGAGTCCAGCTCTCTCGTTTTACAGATAGAGAAACTGAGGCAGTTGCAATGACATGCCCAAAGTCACACAGTCAAAGCGGCTGAGCTGGAAATCAACCCCAGGTGCCATTTCCACTGGGTCATCCAGCTTCCACTGGAAGACAGCTCTTGGTGCCCCACTCCCAAGCTTCATCACCTTGAGGCTTAGTGTTCTGTTCTCAGGTTGGTCTACATCTACCACAGCACCTTCCTAGAAGGGCTGTGGAAGCAGCCTAACCCTCCCCTGCCCTTCCTCAGCTCAGCTCTTACCTTCACATTCTGAGTCAGCATTGTCGGAGCCAGGGCTGGAGCCAGGGCCAACCCCACCGGGCTCCTCCCTGGGGCTCCCATCCTCATCCTGCAGCAGGGCCCTGCTGTCCTCCTCCTGCCTGCAGAACAATCAGGGAAAAAGCCAGTTTGAGGAGGAGGGGAAGGAGCAGAGTAGGCAGATGAACAAGAGCTGATCTCAGGAGGTTGGTCCCCATGGCCTCTGCCTAGTGGCTGAGGCTTTTCAGAATGCCTGGAATGCTCCTCTCTCTCACCTGGGCATCTTAGAACGCTGGGCTTCTTTCAAGACTCAGCTCAAATGCTGCCTTGTGTGGCAGGTCTTTCCAGGTGCCCCCCATTGCTAGCTCCTTCCTCTCAGGTCACTGTCTATCTGCTTTGGGGAGATCTAGTTATTTACATGTTATGGCCCTCATGAGAAAGTGAGCTCCTTGACGGTAGGGACTGTTTTTGCCTTTCTTCGTATCCTCAGAGCTTCCTTAGCACAGTGCCTGGCATACAATAAACACTAAATAAGTGCTTGACTTATTGACTAATAGCAGAATTGAGATTCAAATCCAGGTCCTCTGATTCCAAGTCGTGTGTGTGTGTGTGTGTGTGTGTGTGTGTGTGTGTGTGTGTAAGATCCCCCCCCCCCCACACACACACACACTGTATGGTTGTACACACAGGAACCCCTGGGAATAGTG
The DNA here is from genome assembly GCF_011100635.1 of Trichosurus vulpecula. Lineage (NCBI taxonomy): Eukaryota > Metazoa > Chordata > Mammalia > Diprotodontia > Phalangeridae > Trichosurus > Trichosurus vulpecula. The sequence continues at coordinate 389,519,147 of NC_050575.1, forward strand.
GGGGATCTTTGTGGTTCAAGGATACCTCTGAGCCCACAGCTGGTGGTGACTGCTTGGGGGTGGGATGTGCTCCAGGTCGGTGAGGCGCATGAAGGGCCGGTGAAAATAGTGCAACTGGAGAATGCAGGCGAGGAGGAAGAAGCCAGGGATGAGGATGCTGTAGAAAAGCTTGGACACACTGAACTGCTCCAGCCCGAGGTCTTGTAACCTGCCAGGGACAGATACATAAGGCGCAGACCCTCACCAGCCTGTGCAGCATCATGGAAACCCTCCTTGGTCCCAGACGAGGACAGGAGACCCTCACTATGCCCACACACTAGCTGGGGTCCTTACTGTTCCTATACAGAGGAGAACCTTCTCATTTGTGCACCCCATCATGGAAACCCTCCTTGGTCCCAGACAAGGACAGGAGACCCTCACTATGCCCACCCACTAGCTGGGGTCCCCCCTGCTCCCATACAGAGGAGAGCCTTCCCATCCCTGCATGCTGATGGGTATGGATGCTCTCCATCCAGGAGACCCTCACCTTTGCCTTCCCCCAGTCTGGGAGACCGTCACCATCCTTGCCTACAAACTATTCCCACATGCCATCAATGAGAACTTGTCATCATCTGGAAGACTCTCACCAGCTGGGAAACTGTCACCATCCCTGCCTTCACCAACCCCGTGCAACACCTTGGAACCATGAGAGCAGAGCCATGGGGAGAAGAAGGAGCTCTCCCACAGCCCCAGAGTAGACCTCTAGTCAACTCCACAAGCCCAGATGTGACAGTTGATGACAAGGGACAATTGATCAGTGCCAGTCCTGAGCATAGAGGCTTGTGCTAGATGTTGGGTGACCGTACTTGGCACTAGATGACCAACTCAGGAGGTCCAGGTGCCCTGTGTCTGCTTAGCTTTGGGACAGAAATGTCAACTAAGAACCAGTTCTTATACCAACAGGAGCAGCTGGAAAGCCAATGAGCACTGGTCAGAATGGTAATGCCAGCCACCCTGACATATAAGGATGGGCGTGGCCTGAACACACACACACACACACACACACACACCAGAATAGTTCAGACAGGCACAGAGAACAGCACATTGAGAACAGCCCAGTCCCACTCAGGGCAGCCTGGGGGGTCACACCAGTAGGACTTACTGCTCATCAGTGAAGCCAGTCAGATTGCGCCAGTACATGGGGAAATCCTGGAACTGGAAGGTGTAGACAGCGATCAGCACCAGCATGGTATATGCTACCACCAGCCACCAGAACACCTTTAGCAGCTTGCGCCATAGGCTGTAGTAGACCTGTAGGGGTGAGGACACATCATCAGGATGGTAGAAGCCCCACCCCAGAGACAGTGCAAGCATATGGTCCTCAAGGTGGGGGGGCAGGTAGAGAGGGGTGGTAAGCTCCAACTTTCTGGGGCTACAGACTGACAGATGAACCAGAACCACCAGATCCTGGCAGCCCAGTGCCAGAAGGGCATGTAGGAGATGGGGCCACCCTGCTCTGACTCTTACTCCTACCATATTTGTGAAAACCAGCTCTGTCCACACTGGCCAGATCCTGAGATCCTGAGAGAAAATTCCCTCTTCTTGGCTTCTTTATTTCCTTTCTGGGTGGTTTCCCAGAGATTCTGTCTGCAATGGGGGAGTGGAAGCTCCCCGGGGGGCACAAGGAATCAGATACAGAGCCCTAGCCAATGGGTGAATTTGCCTGCCTACTGAAGGGCAGAAGAGGGCTGGGACCCAGGAACCTGGTAGTGAGTGAGGCACAGCAGGCCAAGGTGGGGAAGACAAAAGTGGGGTCATTGCCCCCCTTGGTCATAGTACCTGGAAGAGGGTGAGACAGAGCAGGAAGAGGAACATGTAGACAATTTTGTAGACCACGAGGCGCCCAGCAAAGCTGACTACGATGAACATGCCTGCACAGACGTAGATCCAGTACTTGGCATAAAAATCTGTCACCAACTCCCCCAACTTCTTGAGTAACAGCCGAGTCCGTGTGTGCTCTCCTGGGAAGGGGCAGGACAAAAATGAAGCTGGTAGGCCAAAAGAGATGACCAAGGAAGTGCTGCTCACTCAAGCAGGACAAGGATTCCTTCTCCTTCACAAACTTCCCATCCATTCACTGATTATCAACAAGCATTTATAATGTGCCCACCCTATGCCAGGCACTGAGGAAACAGAAATGAAATAACCCCTGCCCTTGTGGCATCTTCCTCACAGGGTTAACAATCAAATGAGATAATATTTGTAAAGTGCTTACCACAGTGCCTGGGGGCAGCCAGGTGGGCATACAGCACTAGGCTGGGAATCAGGAAGACTCAGCTTCATGAATTCAAATCTGACCTCAGACACATACCAGCTGTGTGACCCTTGGCAAATCACTTAACCCTGTTTGCCTCAGTTTCCTCATCTGTACAATGAGCTGGAGAAGGAAATGGCAAAACACTCCAAAGTCTTTGTCAAGAAAACCCCAAATAGGGTCATGAAGAGTCAGACATGACTGAAACAACTGAACAACAATAAAATAGCACAGTGCCTGACACATAGTAGTTCCTTAATAAATGCTTGTTGCTTTCCCTCCCCCATCATGGTGCCAACATTCTAACAGGAGACAACATTGTAACCAGATAAACACAAATTATCTACCAAGTAAATCAAAGTATACATTAGCAACTGGGGGTGGTATCAGAAAAAGGCCCCCTTCAAAGTGTGGGTGATCCTTGATTTGAGCCTTGAGTAGTTGATGAGACTTGGCACCTGACTGAATATAAAGGGAAAGCAGAAGGCGGAGTCAAGAAAGAGCCTGGATGACTTGAAGGATGCCATTGGTTTAAACAGAAACAAGAACACCAGGAAAAGGGCAGGGTTTGGTGAGAAAGAGAATTTTGGACATCTTGAGTTTGAGAAGCATGTAAGATATTCAGTGTCCAACAGGTGTCCAACAGGCAACTGGTGATGGGGAAAAAGAGCTCAGACTAGGACTAATCTGGGAATCACCTACATATAGATGATAGGTGAACCCACAGGAACTGTTGAGATTATTTGGGGTGTCATACTAACTCCCTTCCCCATGCCATCCTACTTTTAACTACATTCCTGGGCTCCTCCCATTTCCCCCTTCCCCTAGAGCCTCAGGTGGTGTCTGGATGCCGAATCTCATCACTATGCCCTCTGGATATGGAGCTGTTACCCAAAAGTCCATATGGTCTATGCCCTCTGGATATGGAGCTGGTACCCAAAAGTCCATATGGTCTATGCCCTCAAGATACTCACGGGTTTGATTCTATCTGGTCTGGTAACTGGTCTCATAATAACAGTGATGATGATATAATTCCTTATAGTTGTACAGGGCTTTACTAGCTGTCCCCTGTACATAACATCATGCCTCCCACCTTCCTGCCTTTGTACAACCTCTGATCTCCAGTGCCTGGACTGAATCCCTTCCTCACTTTCACCCCTTAGGGACCCCAGCTTTCAAAGCACTGCTTGGGTGCAAGCTCCTATATAAGACCTTTCCCGTTCTGCTCCCCACCCCCAGTCCTGAGTATTCTTTTTCTTGAAATTACTTGTATTAATAATCTTCCTATTTACTCATCTCTGTACATACATCACTTCTGTAGAATATAGGCTCCCAACTGGCTGGGACTATTTCGGTTTTGTCTTTGTTGCCTATCCTCAGCACCAGGGACAGTGCCTAGCACAAAGTAGGCGCTTAAGTAGTCTGTTAAATTCCAGAGTTAAATTTTATGTGGAATCTAACTCTATTAGCCCCTCAACATCCCTGGGAGGGAGGTAGGACAAGAATTTTTAAAGATAAGGAAATTGACCCTCCCAGAGGTTGTGAATTGCCCAAGCCTCCTCCTGGTCAGCCGTTGTTAAAATGTTCCTGCCTCCCAGAGCCAAACCCATCCCTGTGTTGACATAGGATCCTAAATCTAGTACTGGAAGGGACCTCAGAGGCTATCAGTCCAACCTCCTTATTTTACACATGAGGAAACTGAGACCCAAGGAGGCAAATTCACTTGCCTGAGGTCACACAGTTACTAAGTGTCAGGGGTGGGATTTGAACCTGGGTCCTGTGTCCAGAGCCAGTGCTCTTTCTACTGTTCCCCACTGGCTCATATCTACACTCCTTTATCCAGACCTCCTGCATGAGCATTTATGGAAGAGTTGCAACCCAGCTCTGGAAGAGAGCAGAGCTAGCCGAGCCCTTGAACCTGATTACTGGAATGGGGGTTAGAGGTCCCAGGTTTTCTAGAGCAGAAGACCCCTCACTGGGCTGTAAAATGAGGGGGCTGCATTAACTAAATGATCTCTAAGGCCAGCCCTGACATTCTGTGCTATGCTCCTCCTCTTCCTCCTCCTCTTCTTCCTCCTCTTCCTCTTCCTGTTCTTCCTCCTCCTCTTCCTCTTCCTATTCTTCCTCTTCTTCCTCTTCCTCCTCTTCCTCCTCCTCCTCCATGACAACACTTGGCAAATCCATGATCTGAGGCTACCTGGGGTCTCTGGCCTGGGAAGGGAAACTTGGTCTCTCTTTCACCCTCTTTCCCCAATCATCATTCCCCCGGACCCTTCTCCCAATCCCAGGGTATCTTGGCTGGAACTAAGTCTTCAGGGGCTGCGCCTCTTGAGCAGCCCTGCTGGAATCTGCTCTCAAGACCCCTACTCACCAAACTCACTCACGGTGACCTCCCGGAGGGTGGCTGGAGGCTGCTTCTTCTTAAGGAGCTTCTCCTTCACAAACTGGCGCAGCAGGAGCCAAAAGGTCAAAGTGCAGAGCAGCTAGGGGGCCAGGAGAAGGGGAAGGGTTAGTAGAGGAACCACTAGATCTTCTGGAGTCCTGCCATAGTTCCCACCACTGGGAACCGTCCTTCCCAGTGCCCCTTTGGCCTCAGGGCCTGAGGGCCAAGCTGGGGAGTGAGGAGAGAGCAGAGTGAGGGAAACTGGGGAAGAGGACAAGGGTGCCTCCTTCCCCCAGGGGCAAACCGTGCTCGAGGGGAATAGACTCTTTCCCTCTCCTCTCTTTCTTCTCTCCCTTTCATCCTTCTCCTCCCATTCTTCTCCTCCTCCTTTCCTCTTTCTCTTTCCTCTCTCTCCTTCCTCCTTCCCCTCCTCCCCTTCTTCTCCTCCTTTCCTCTTTCTCCTTCCTCTCTCTCCTTCCTTCCTCCCCTTCTAGCTTTCTCCTCCTTTCCTCTTTCTCTTTCCTCTCTCCTCTTCCTCCTTCCCCTCCTCCCCTTCTTCTCCTCCTTTCTTTTTTCTTTCTCGCTCCCTTCTCATCTTTCTCCTAACCCTTCCTCAGTTCCTCCCTTCTCCTCTAAAGATCAGACACAGGAACACAGAGACACACATGCACTTTTAGGGGCACACACGAAGAATTCACATGACTCATACAAGCACATAGGCCTGTACACTCAGTACACATACATTGTCCCCTCCTCATACTCTGGGCACCATGCTGACAGACACACTGACATGCCCATATATAGTGATACACCAAGCAGCCCCACCCAGAGGGATGCCCAGAGGGCAAGCACTGACCATGGCGCCTAGGTGAAGGCAGGGGTAGCGAGTGTGTTCCAACCCCAGCTGATGCAAGCTCATGAAGCCAACTTTCTTGGGGAGTTCGGGCTCCAGGTCCATGGCCCAGACGTACTGCAGACTGCACAGGACCAGTCCGTAGAGCAGGATAAAGGGGGAACACAGCATGGCAAAATGGTGACGGCTCCGGACAATCCAGATGAGGCAGGCCCACAGCAGCAGGACAAAGGTCAGCCAGCTGTGGTAGGTGATGCTCCACACCTGGAACACCAGGGAGGTCAGAGGCCAGGAGGAAATGAATGGCTGGGACTGGCAGCCGCTCCTGGGGCTAGTGAGAGGGGCAGGGGGCCTGAGGAGGAGGGGGCTACGGTTAGAAGGGTCCCATGAAGCCATCAGAAGAAAATGGATACCAGAAAAGTCAGGCAATTTGCCCGTGGTCACAGAGGAAACAACAGTTATCGGCGGAGACAGGCTTTAAACCCAGGTCCGCTGACCCCGAAGCTAAGGGACACAGCAGCAGTGACCATCTTTGTATACAGGGGATGCCGAGGTGAGGGGGAGGGTCTCTGAGGGCCCGCCCCCTTCAAGCCTTCAGGAAATGTGCCATCTTCCTTCTCTTGAGCAGCAAGGAGACTAGGGGAAAGAGTTCTAGACTGAGACACGAGAGACCTAGATTCTCATCTGGGCCTCTGCCCTCTAACATGTGCTTGTGGATTAAGAAATTTCCCCTCTCTGGGGTTTGGTCTTCTCCTCTGCAAGATGAGGAATTTGGAAAAGATAAAAAATGATTGGAAAAGATGCCCGAGGTCCCTCCCAGCTCCTACATTCTGTGTTCTAAGGGCCCTCCCAGCTCTGACATTCTCTGTTCTAAGGGCCCTCCCAGCTCTGACATTCTCTGTTCTAAGGGCTCTCCCAACTCTTACATTCTCTATTCTAAGGGCCCTCCCAGCTCTGACATTCTTTGTTCTAAGGTTCCTTCCACTTCTGACATTCTGTGTTCTAAGGTTCCTTCCAGCTCTGACATTCTCTGTTCTAAGGGCCCTCCCAGCTATGACATCCTCTGTTTTAACGTTCCTTCCAGCTCTGACATTCTCTGTTCTAAGGTCCCTTCCAGCTCTGACATTCTTTGTTCTAAGGGCCCTCCCAGCTCCTACATTCTGTGTTCTAAGGGCCCTCCCAGCCATGACATTCTCTGTTCTAAGGGCCCTCCCAGCTATTACATCCTCTGCTTTAAGGTTCCTTCCAGCTCTGACATTCTCTGTTCTAAGGTCCCTTCCAGCTCTGACATTTTGTGTTCTAAGGGCCCTCCCAGCCATGACATTAGCTGTTCTAAGGTTCCTTCCAGCTCTGACATTCTCTGTTCTAAGGGCCCTCCCAGCCATGACATTCTCTGTTCTAAGGGCCCTCCCAGCTCTGACATTCTGTGTTCTAAGGGCCCTCCCAGCCATGACATTCGCTGTTCTAAGGTTCCTTCCAGCTCTGACATTCTCTGTTCTAAGGGCCCTCCCAGCTCTGACATTCTGTGTTCTAAGGTTCCTTCCATTTCTGACATCCTGTGTTCTAAGGGCCCTCCCAGCTATGACATTCTCTGTTCTAAGGTTCCTTCCATTTCTGACATCCTCTGTTTTAAGGTTCCTTCCAGCTCTGACATTCTCTGTTCTAAGGTCTCTTCCAGCTCTGACATTCTTTGTTCTAAGGGCCCTCCCAGCCATGACATTCGCTGTTCTAAGGTCCCTCCCAGCTCTGACATTCTCTGTTCTAAGGGCCCTCCCAGCTCTGACATTCTCTGTTCTAAGGTTCTTTCCATTTCTGACATTCTGTGTTCTAAGGTTCCTTCCAGCTCTGACATTCTCTGTTCTAAAGGCCCTCCCAGCTCTGACATTCTGTGTTCTAAGGGCCCTCCCAGCTCTGACATTCTGTGTTCTAAGGGCCCTCCCAGCTATGACATTCTCTGTTCTAAGGTTCCTTCCAGCTCTGACATCCTCTGTTTTAAGGTTCCTCCCAGCTCTGACATTCTGTGTTCTAAGGTTCCTTCCATTTCTGACATTCTCTGTTCTAAGGTTCCTTCCAGCTCTGACATTCTCTGTTCTAAGGGCCCTCCCAGCTCTGACATTCTGTGTTCTAAGGTTCCTTCCATTTCTGACATTCTGTGTTCTAAGGTTCCTTCCAGCTCTGACATGCCATGTTCTGTGGTCTTTTCCAGCTCATTAATTCTAAATCCCTAGGTTCCTCCCAGCCATGACATTTTATGATGTGATGGTATTAGCAGTTGTCTCAAGGGCCATGGGCAGAGCAGCCCCATCTGGCACCATCCCTTCTGGCCTCCCCCCTCACCTCCTTACCATCATGGCAATGAGAGCACACACATAGCTCTGGTTCATGATGACGTGACCAAGGGCATACAGGGGTGAGGTCTCCCTGGGCTGAGCTCGATTACTTCCTAAAAAGGGATGAGGATTGAGGGGGGCCAAGTCAGTCCTCCCATGCTATCCACTTCTTCCCTTTCCCCCCTCCCTTCATGACCTCAGCCCCCACCCTCTATCTACGCCAGTGCCTGGAAGGAATCAGAGCCAACACACAAAGCCTAGTAAGAAAGAGAGACCCAATGAACCAAGTATCCCCCAATTTGAGCCAAGGTAAGGCACTTCTTTCTGTCCTCCTTGGAACTATGTTCTCACAGTTGGACAAAAGCTACAGATTACTTTGCCTTGGAAATAGAGTTTCTGAGGAAAAGCTGGGAAATAAAGAGGCGGAGGAGGGGGCCAGGGCAGAAGGAAGGAAAGAAGGAAGGGAGGGAGGGAAGAAGGAAGGAAGGAAGCAAGGAAGGAAAGAAGGAAAAAAGGGAAGGAATGAAGGAAACAAGCATTTATTAAATTCCTACTATGTGCCACACACTGTGCTAAGCGATATTACAAATATTTTCTCATTTGTTCCTTACAACTCTGTAAGTAAACTATCCCCATTTTACAGATGAGGAAACTGAGGCAGACGGTGGTCAAGTGACTTGGCTAGAGCCACACAACTCTTAGTGTCCAAGGCTGGATTCGAATTCAGGTCTTCCTAACTCTAGGTCCAGTGCTCTATCCACTGAACCATCTACCTCCAGGGAGTAGGGAAGCAGAGAAAGAGAAGAGTGAGAAAGGAAGTGATCAGGGTTGGGGGGGTGGGGAAGAAAGGAAGGAAAGAGAAGGCAGGGGAGGAGAGGGAGGTTAGGTCAGGGAGAGAGGAAGCATCTGGGAAGGAGAAGGGGAAGAGGAAGAGATGGAAGAGGAGGGAACAACTACCCAATAGAACCGCCCATCAGAAGGGGAGACAGAGACCCCAAAATAAGATAAACAGGAAGGATGAGTGGTTTCTCCCCTAGAACAAACCTTCTTTCTCTTACTATCTCAGTGGGTGGCTTAATGAAGTAAAGAACAGCCCACTCCCAGCACTTCCCGGTCCCTTCTGGCCAGCACCCAGCCCTGGCCGCAGGAGGCCCTGGGGCCCCATCCCCGCTGCAGTCAGGAGACACACGCAGGGGGAGGGCATGGGAGCTGGTGACCCGGAGCATGGGATGGGTCAAGCCGAGTTCAAGTTGGAGTCTGCTTGGAGCCTGGCAGGGAGCCAGGCCTGAGGGAGGAGGCTGAATACTCAAAGAAACTTCAGAGATGGGTCCCTGGGGGTCAGCGGAAGCTTCCCTCCATTGGCAGTAGCCTCCACACTCCCAGAATGGTATCTCACCTGCAGGTCAGGGGCTCCCTGGGGGCTTCTAGATATGGGAAGGCATGGAGGGAGACGATGGCCAACACCAGGCAGTGGAGGACTAAGGCTTTGGAGTCAGGGAACATGGGTTCAAATTCTGACTCTGCTTCTTCCGACCTGGGAGACTTTGAGGAAGTCATTTTCTTCCTCTGGGACTCAGTTTTCTAATCTGTAAAATTGGGGACTAAGTTCTCTTCTAGCTATAAGGATCAGATGTCTGGAAAGGAAGGGGAATAAGAAATGTTGGGAGTAAGGATGAAAAACCAGCATTTTAAGGTTGGCAAAGCACTGAGCATGGACTTTCTCACATAATCCTCACAACTCTGGGAGGCAGGTGCCACCAGTATCTCCATTTTACAGATGAGGAAAACTGAGGCAGACAGAGAATCACTGGGCTGACCCCAGCATCCAGTGCTCCCCCTTCAACATTGACCACGATTCAGGTTACACTTGCATCAGCATGATTTGACCACCAGGGGGCAGTCCTCCTCAACCTGCTCTCCCAGCAAAGGTGCCAAGTTGGGGCGAATTTATTTATTTTGAAACGAGATGGCTTTCACAAGGGAAGGACTAGGTTTCAAACAGGACAGAGCAGACAGCAGCCTTGTATGGTGATCAGGAGAGGGTCTGCAGAAGGCCCTCCTGCCCACCAAATACCTCCACAATTTCCCTCTTGACATCTCAAATCTTCCTCCTAGGGACCACCAGTGCTTTGCATAGACCAGGTGCTTAATAAAATTCATCCCAAGCTGGGCTTAAGGGCAGCTTCCCCTCAGAATAGGAGACCAATTCAGCTTGGGTAAAAGGATAGGGGGAGAAAGCCTAGTTTAATAAGAAAAACCCTGGATGCAGAGGAAAAGATTCTGACTGACCTAGGTGACCTGATGCTGAGCGAGGGGAGCAGAAGCAGGAGAACATTATACACGATTACAGACATGCGGTATCTCTGATGACTAACTCTGATAGACTTGGCTCTTCCCAGCGATACAAGCTTCAAAGACAGCTCCAAAAGACTCATGATGGAGAGAGCTACCCACATCCGGAGAAAGAATTATGGAGTCTGAATGCAGATTGAGGCACATTGTTTGCTCTCTTTTTCTTTCTCCTTTTTTGGTTTTGTTTCATCTTTCTCATGATTCATTCCATTGGTCATGATTCTTCTTTACAACTTGACTATTGTGTAAATAAATTTAATGAGAAGGTATATGTAGAACCTATATTGGATTACATATTGTCTTGGAGGGGAGAGGGAGAAAATTTGGAACCCAAAAACTTGAGGAATTGAATGTTGTAAATTAAAAATGAAAAAGAAATTAAAAAAAGAAAAGATTCTGCCTGTGACTCAGACTTCCTGACTTCCCCGTCTGGGCTTTAATTTTCTTATCTATAACAAGAAGAGGGAACGTTTTTAAAAAAATAAAGTGAAAAGTTTTAAATAACTTTTTAAAACAAAATGAAATATATGAAGGGGAATGATGATTTCTAAGCTCCCTTCCAACCATAATTCCAGAGATCCTACAATGGGAATCATCTTTCCTGAGTCATGGAAGCCTCATGGAATCCAGCCATGGAAACCTCCAATCCTTATGGACCAGACGGAGAGATACGTGCCAGATGACGATATAGGTAGGTGGATGAATGAGCAGGTCCAAAGTAGAGTCATTAATGGCTCATGTCAATATGGCAGGAGGTCTTTAGTGAAGTGTCCTAGGGATCAATTCTTAGCCCTGCACTGGTTCAGATTTTTATCAATGACTTAAATGAAGACATAGATGACATATTTCTAAAGTGAAGATGACTCAAAGCTGGGAAGGATATCTACTATGTGTAAGGATGAGGGGCCAAAGAGATTTCAACAGGCCAGCACTCATTAGATGAAATTTAGATGGAAAGTCTTACGCTCAGGTTCAAAAAAAAAAAACAAAAAACAAAACAACTTCCCAAGGACAAGATGAAGAAGCTGTGCCTAGGCAACAGTTGAGAGGAGAAAGATCTGGGGGTTTTAGTGGACTGCAAGTTCAGTATGAGTCAGCAGATACAGGAACCAAAGAAGCAAACGTCGATCTTTGACAGCTTTCAGAACGCATCTGGGGGGCTGTGTTCAGTCCTAGACATCACCTCATAGGAGAGAGACTGCATCTACAAGGACCTTTGGAGGATCTTTGCCAAATCCTCTACTCAGGAAAGGTTCTGATTCCTGCCGAGGATCTCAGGATTTAGAACAGGAAGAGGACTCGGGATGATGAAGGAAATGATTGAAGGAAGAGGGGATATTTAGTCTGGAGGAGACAAGTCTTCGGGGAAACATGATCACCACCTTTCAGGATTTCAAGGGTTGTCACCTGGACGAAGGATTAGCTTTTCTCTGCTTAGCCCAAAAGGGCAGAACTGGGGGCAAAAGGGCAAGTTGCAAGGAGGCAGATTTAGCTCAGCTAAGAATCTGGGCCACCCAAAAGGCAAACTGGCTGCTCCGGGAGGTAGTGACCTCCCTGTCACCGGAGGTCTTCCGATTGGAGGCTGGATGATCCCCTGGACATGGGCAGTCTCAAGCATAGATAGAACCAGAGGGACCCTGAGGTCCCTTTGCTTCTGCTGGGATCTCTGACAGTGGATGTGGATGGAGGGAGGGGGTAGGTAGGCCCTGGAAGCATTGGGAGGAGAGCAGAAATAGGGACAAACTGGCTTTGCCAGTTTTGCCAGCATGGACCGGCCTGCCTGATGAAGATGGAGCTGTCGCTAGGACAAGGGGGTGACCACCCTGACCCACCCCACCCCCATCAGCTAGGCTAGAAACGGGGTCTCAACTTTCACCCCAATAAGACTCCGAAGCATGGCTGAGTGATGGTTCTTGGGTTAGAAAACTGGACTGAGCAGGGTCACCAGGTGTGGCTTGGCAGTGACAGGGAGAGCCGAGGACCTGAGCCTTCCACCATTGTTCCCGACCTGGTCCTTCAGGCTCTTACCCGGGCGATGCTGGGTCGGAGTCTGGCTGTTCAAGACGTGTACAGTGCAGTTTTCTGTGGAACTGGTGGGACTCTCTGGCAGCATATTCTGGAGAATTAATTAATCATAATACTCATCACTAGCATTTCTAGAACACCTACTATGTGCCAGGCACTGTATTAAATGTTTTACTAGTTTGATCCTCACAACAACCCTGGGAGGTAGATGCTATTATTACAACCCCCCCCCCCATTTTACAGATGAGGAAACTGAGGCTTGAGTGCCCAACGTCACACAGCTGGTATCTGAGGCTAGATTTGAACTCAGGTCTTCCTGACTCTAGGCCAGACACGATGCTGCCTCTAAAAGGGAGAAGCCCTCATCCCCTAGGGATAGGGATTGAGCTGGTGGGAGCACAGGGAAGGGGGAGATATATGTGAGAGTGGGGGGACCCTAAGGAAAGGAGGAAACAATAGGGAAATAGATGACTTGGATCTCAGTTATTATAGGCCCCGCCCCTCCTCCCACTGCCAATCTGATCATCCCAGGACCCTAGAGTCCCCAGAGAATCAAGATCAATGAGGTGAAAAGGCTGGCCTCCTGCCTCCTCCCTGGCTGCCTCTCTCTAGAGCAAAAGTACTTAACCTCTTGGATGGCCTGGACCCCCGCCCCCAGCAATGGGGTGAAACCTGGCGACCTCCGCTCGGAATCATGGTTTTCAATAATTGAAGAAAATGCTTGGTTTTTGTTAGAAGTTAAGAAAGAAAATTTTTTTTTCCCTTCTCCAAGTTCAGAGATTCCCTGAAATCTACCCGTGGAATAAGGGATCTGAGAATGGATCTCCAGGGTCTGCAGGGACCAGGTGATCACCTGCGCTAGAGCCAACACCAACCAGTCCCCGTCTCTGACCCCTGCTGGCTGGCCTGAGTCAGGCCTTCAGCGCTCCCTGGGGAACCCGCCGCCCAAGAGAGAGCCAGAACGACGGCGGCTTCTCACCTTGGTTTCCTCCGCAGCTCGGCCCTGCCCCTTGGGTGCCTGGCCCACCTCCATCAGCTCCACTTCTTGGTCTCCCTCGGCATCCTCTTTCTGATTAATGAAAGGCAGGAAATAACAAAAACTCATTTCTGCGGCACCTTTAAGTTTCACAAAACGTCTCTCCCCCGAGAACCCTATGAGGGTTATTTCTGCGCCCCTTCCACAGATGAGGAAACAGGCTCTAAGAGGCTAATTGGCTGTCCCAGGACCGCACAGCTCATCAGCGTATGAGCTGGGACCACAACTCCAAGACCACTGTGCTCCTTCCAGGGGCCATCCGCTCCTGGCATCTCTCTCCCTTTCCCAGGAGAGCCGGAGGCCTCACTGTCACCAGCGTCCTAGGCTCAGCCCAGGTTCCTCACCTGGTCGGAGGGGTCCAGCCTCCTCAGCGTGAGCAGCAAGGCCACAGTATAGTAGAGCAGCAGCAGGACGCCCGGATTCACGTAGACAGGCCAGTCGTGGCTGGTGTTGAGGACGAGGGCATTGGGGTTGGTGCAGTTGAGGGGGCCGATGATATCCTTGAGACCAAAAACCCTGGGGAGGAGAAGCAGGAGAATCCCCTATGTCCTGAGCACAGGGAGCCTCAGGACTCAGGGTGGGAGAGAGAGGGGGGCTCCAGGGGAGGGAGCAGAGACAGGGCTTGAGGAGATGGAGGCTGGGGAGGGGAAACAGGAGGTCAGGGGGAGAGGAGATGGGGCAAAAGGGAGGGGAGATGGGAGCTCACAGGAGGGGAAGGTAGGCCAAAGGAGGAGGGGAGATGGGAGCTCAGGGGGAAGGGAGCTCAGGGGGAGGGCAGGTGGGGCTCAGGGCTGGGGGAGGACAGAAGTTTCTAGTCAAGTGACGGATGAAGGCTGGGGAGACAGGGTGGAGATAGGGATTGGGTGGGGGAGAATACAGGAGCTTGTGGCTGGTGGGGAAAGATGAGCTCCCCGGGGGAAGGTGAAGGAGAGCTCAAGACCAGGGGCTTATAGAGGCTCAAGACTGGGGAACAATTGAGAGGTGGGGATAGGGATATGTGGATGGAGAACAATAAAATAATAACCAGCATCTATATGGTGCTTTGAGGTTTGCAAAGAGCTTCACAAATACCTCATTTTATCCTTAACACAGTCCTGGGAGGTAGGTGCTAGTATTATACGCATTTTACAGGTGAGGAAACTGAAGCCCAGAGAGGCTGTGACTTGCCCAGGGTCACCCAGGTCTGCGTGAGGGCAGATTTGAAACCAGATCTTCCTGACTCTGGGTCTAGGGCCCCACTTTTGCACCCGCTAGCTACGTGACCTAGTCTGAGAACTCAGGACTAGGACGGGAGATTGAAACTGAGGAGGAAGCTCTTGGAGAGCCAGGGATGGAAACTTGGATGAAGACAGGAGTTCAGGGGCTGAGGAGGCTTAGGGCTTGGTACTAAGGTCAGGGTGTGCGGGGAGTGGAGGAGGTCTCATGACTGGGAGGAAAGATTCTCATGGTCCTTTCTAGACATCTGCACCCCTTTCCAACACTTAATCCCACATTTTAGATTTCATACAATAAATCTCTGATCACAAGACTGTGGGGGTGACTCATACAGGATGAGGGGCCTGAGGAGCTGAGGGGAGGGGAGTGGGGGGGGGGAAGGAGGGCAGGAGGGGCCCTCAGCCTCCTTCTAAGGCCCATTCCAAGCAGACTGGGCTTCACGATCAGTCATTCCACAGAGTTAGGTCCCTCCACATCCTCACCTCAGCTCCATCCTGGCCAATTCCCACAGACCCTCAGATCCAGCTGGCAGCCCCTCTCCTCCCATTTCCCCCTATCATCTGTTCCCAAGCTCCCTGCAGAGATAATCGGTGTGGAATGTCTCATCAGCTGTCAGACACAATGAGTTCTGTTCAACACGTTCCCATCCCCACCCCCCAGTTTGTTATAAGGGAAGCCTCAATGAGAACGGGCTTTGAGATGGATAATGGGAATATTTGAGGGTGACTGTACAGTTAAAACAAGGCATCACTAAAATGCATTTCAATCCAAGTTCTTTGTAGAGCATGAAGTCCAGCTTGGCTAGCCTCAGTCCCAGGATCCTGGACAGCTGGGATGAGGCAGTGGTTGGACCCAGACTTGGCATCTCCCAGGCCTAGCTGCTGAGCTACTTGGAAGCCTGGCCACAGATGGGTTGGGTGTCTGGCCTTACCTGGCCCAGATTCCAGCAGGTGGGAGCAGTGTCTGAATAAAGGACGTCTGATAGCAGTAGAGGCAGAGGAGGTGGCCACCGGAGAAGCAGCCGACCATCACGCAGAGGGCATTGAAGCCCAGGTGGCTGATGGGAAAGTGGCAGGCCCACCAGGTGCAGAGACCCAGGAACAGCAAATAGTAGGTGCTGGAGAAGGCAGAGGGCAGAGTGATGCCTGCAGAAAGACAAGAGACCCCCCAAGCCTGAACTTGCTTCTGCTGGAGGAAGATAGGCAAGCATGGGTGACATCTCGTGGGCATCCTGTTCCTTGGGGTTGGGAAAGGGACTGAAGGACACAGTCCTTAAAAGCCACTTGCTACTGAGCTGATGGCCAGGTGGGGAACGTACTGCCCTAGGCACAGCTCAAGCCAGGGCCTCGGGGTCAGTGCCTGGGGGGCGGTACCTGCCAGGGCCAGCAACACAATGGCCAGGGTGTTTCCCATCGCTTTCAACAGCCAGTGGACGGTGACCCTGATCTTCACAGCCAGGCGAGAAGCCCGATTGGAGGCCTCTTCTCCGGTTCCTTGTGACCATCCTTGATGGTTGGCATTGGTCTCACTCTCATCACTGTCCTGAATTCAAGAAAGAGAGGGAGGAAGGAAAGGAGGAAGGGAAGGAATGAAGGAGGGAGGGAGAGAGGGAAGGAGGAAGGGAGAGGGGGAAGGAGAACAGAAAGGAAGGAGGAAGGGAGGGAAGGAGAGAGGAAAGAAGAGAGGGAGAGAGGGAGAGAAGGAAGGAGGGAGAGAGGGAGAGGAGGGAAGGAGGGAGAGAGTGAGGGAGGGAGAGAAGGAAGAAGGGAGGGAGAGAGGCAAGAAAGAAGGAAAGAAGGGAATGAGGGAGGGAGGAAAGGAGGGAAGAAGAAAGGGAAGGAGGGACAAAGGGAGGGAGGGAGAAAGAGAGGGAAGGGGGAGGGAGAAAAGGAGGGAAAGAGAGAGGGAAGGAGGGAGGGAGGTCATTAGATAATTGAATTAGGGCAGGAAAAAACCTTGGAGATCATCAAGCTCGGCTTGACCATCAGTTTTACAGATGAAGCCAGGGAGAGGAAGCAACAGAGAGATAGCAGAAGAGTGAGAATTCAACCCCAGGCCCTCTGATTTCAAAGCTTGGCCTCTTCCCACCATGTCACCCTAGATGGGCCCAAGCTCCCTGAATTCCCACGTCCCTGCCAAGGGGCTCGGGCTCCCCTTCCTACACAGGATTCTCCCCCCACCTGCAGCTACTTGCTCAGGACTGGCAGCTGGGGAGGTGGGGAGGTGCAGAGAGGCTGATGGGAGGCATCCCAGGGAGTGCTACTAATCTTAAATCACTCAGTTCTTCCCAAAATAACAAACCCAAATGCCACCTGCTCTCTCTTCCATTCTGTGGGTGAGACACCCTGAGGTTTCCCCAGCAGGAGCTACCTTTCCTGTCCTGCAGGGCCAGGCAGCTGAGTTGTTTGTGAAAGTGATGGATAAGAGACACTCGTTTTTCTTAGCCCTGTCTTGTGGGCTTCTAAAGCAGAGACACTTTCCCCTTGGCTTTGGAGAAAATATGCTATTGGGGGGAAACATGTGCTCCATACTAAGGCGAGTCATGGGGGCCGAACTTTACTCTATCTTGGCACCCTGGAGTCTTGGGCAATCTGACCCATGTCAGATGTTCATTACAAGCATTTAAAATTTTTCAATTTTTTTCAATTATCAAGCATTAATTTTTTTTCTCTCTCTCCCATTCATCCACCTCCCCTCTCCCTTTGGGGAAAAAGAAAAAAGAAAAACCAAAGTCTTGTAACAAACATGCCGAGTCAAACACAACCAAATCCTATACTGGCCATGTTCAGAAATGGGTATTGCTCAGCATCTTGAATCCGTCACCTCTTCTTCAGGAGATGGACAATATACAGTTATACCTTCCACATTGAGGGGGTTAGAGGCACGGCATCCCTGCAATCTGGAAAAATCTGTGTAAAATTTTTTGGCCCTCCCTTCACACCAGAGAAGAAGTCTGAATTTTTTTCTTTTTTTTTCTGGAGTGTTGACAGTACCTTATCGCAAAATTTGGGTTAAGTGTTTCATCGTAAGTTATATTATACAATACCATACATATATTTTATGCATTTCTGAGTTTCTTAACCTTTTCTATATCATCTGCTGGCCTTTGTGTGTCATCTGCGGCTTCCACAAAACTCCCCCAAAATTCCCATCTAATTTCTTATGCCGACCCGTGACATATCGAAAATGTGATGGGGAAACTCGCAATATGGAAGAGATAACTGTATTTCATCGGTTCTCGGGAATTATAGTAGGTTGTTGCATTGCTGGACTCCAACCCAGTGAGAGACACACACAGAGGAACAGATCAGGAATGCTCTCTCCAGAGAACAGGGTCAATCAACGCAATGAGAAAAGAGTTTCGCCCGACAGGCATTCTGATACACTGCGGATGGAGCTGTGATTTGGTCCAGCCATGCTGGAAAACAATTTGAAACTGTATTGGAAAAGTGACTCTGCCATCAATCTCTTTGACCCATTATCCCAGTACAGGCCACTGACAGCCCACAGAGGTTAAAAACCAGGACAGGTCCCACGTACATCAAAATAATGCGCCGGCAAGAAACAAGAAACAAAGTAGGGCAATCAGCCATGTGGGAAAGGTTGGACAAAATGCACCATGAACATAATGAAATACTATTGTGTCTTAAGAAATGATGTCTATCAAGAATTCCCAGAAATTAGAATATTTATACGGGCTTAGGTCTAGGGCCGGGAGGGACTTACTTCAGATGTCATCTATTCCATCATCCTTTTTTAGAAAGAAGGCAATAGGAGCCCACTGAGGTTCAAAGACTTGCCTAAGGTCTCACAAGTAGTAAGCTTCAGGGGTGGGACTTAAACCCTGGCTCTGACTAAAGCCACTATATCATATTGGGCTATTCAACTGACTTGTTTGTTGCTTGGTCATTTCAGTCATGTTTGGCTCTTCATGACCCCATTTGGTGCATTTTGTCCAAGCCCCGCACTCTGTGCACTGTGGCGCTGTCTATTCAAGCCACTTAGAATTTTGCATGGAGAGTCAAGAATGGAATGAACACAACCACAAAGAAAAGACATCCGAATTGATCAACTCTATGATCCATCCTAGGAAGGTGGGGGACCACAGGAGCCAACTGAGGCTTACATCATCAGGTGTCAGCATCACCAGCATTTATAGAGAGCCGTAAGTGTTGCGAAGCTCTTTACATAGGTTTCAATCTCATTTGACACATGATCAATATGTCAGTCTGATGTGCTTAACTGCACTCTGTTACAGTCGAGGGTTCTATCTGCATCAGTCAAACAGTACTGTGGATACAGCTCCAGCCTGGAGTCAGAAAGATCTGAGTTCAAATCCCGCCTCAGACACTTACTAGCTCTGTGACCCTGGGCAAGTCTGCCTCATTTTCCCTATCTTTAATAACAATAGTAGCCATCTCCCAGACATGTTGTGAGGATCAAACAAGATAATCTATGTAAACTGTTATGTAAAAGCTGGCCAATGGGGAGGCAGAGGGGTTGAGATACATAATCTGCAAATGACAGCGATGTTCTAGGTTGGTTTTTTTTTTAAGCTTCAATAAGAGTTTCCCCCTGTAGAGGAGAGGACCCATGACTTATGATGAGTGGGGCAGAAAGTTTAAAAGGTCCTGAGTCCTCTTTGATTCACTAAGACCTATATGTTAAGGGATGGGACTTAGAACACAAGAAGAGACTTTTTAAAACCGCGGGCTTTCTGAGGCTGAGATCGTTGAGGTCGGCATGCTTGTGAGTGGAAGGGCTTTATGTTAATAGGGGAACATGGGCTCGATCACTAAACCCCACAATATTAGAACCAGGGAGCCCCCACCAAAGGTGGAAGGAAATCATTCTCAAAAAGAAAAAAGGTCTATTTCACCTAAAAAGTAAATTTCTGAAAGTCAATACTGGGAGATACAGTACACGTTGAAAAGAGGAACATGTTGGAGAAGATTTTTGAGAGACAGAGAGGAAGATTGATCACAGATTGAGAGCTGGAAGGGACCTGAGAGATTACCTAGTTCGACCCCATTATTTTAGAAATAAGGTAATTGAGGACCATCAAGGGAAAATGGCTTGACTGAGGTCTTCTGATTCCAAATCTAACCCCCTGAATTCTGCCTTGATGGATGATGCTTCTGATGTTAAATCCAGATGACCACACCAACACCTCTGACTATGCCAGGAGGCAGAGTTGGGGTGAGGAAGGACTTGGGGGAACCTTATGGGTAGTTGTGGGAAGGAGGGCACAGCTATTGTAAAGCAGGAAGCCATTCTGGGGGCTCTCAGCCTTGCCCCGTGACTGCCTAGACTGGCTGAAGGAAGAGATTCAAGAGAGAGTGTGGGGGAAACACTGGGGAAAAAGGAGCAGCAGTCACATGTGAAAATGTCTCATGCCAACATTCCCACCCACCCCCTGGCCCAAGCACTGGGAAATCCTAATGAGAGATCTGCTGTGGAATATTATGACATTTGGGGAGGGGGAGGAGGGTTGGTACAGAGTCTGTGTTTGATGGGAAAGGCAGGTGCTTGGAAAATGGGCCTGCTGACTCCAAGCTCGCCCACGGGCTGGGGCCAAGGCCAGCTTCAGCTCCCTCTCCTAATGGGCCCATCTGACATGTGGCAAAGTTTCCAGCAGGGAACTTGGGATGCTAGCTTTGCCTTACATCTGTTGAGCTCCAGCCAGCACATTCTGTTCTTGGTTCAGGTGTGGGGTGTGTGTGTGTGTGTGTGTGTACATATAGATACATATATATACATATATACATACATATAGACATATGAGAATGTATATACATGACTGAGGAAGGGGTGACAGCAATTGTTCGGACATATATGGTGTTGGGTCCACGTGGGGTTGTCTCTAAACATGTGTACCCCTTTCTGGATGCCCAAGAGCATGTGCTGGGGGCTGGACTCCCAGTCTAAGTTTCTCAAATCCTAAATCTCACTCCCTCACCTCAGTCTGGACTTTTGATAATCCTTTTCCTGTGAATAGGGTTTTATATTTTTTGTTTTTTTTAATTTCCCACTTAATAGTATTTTATTTTTCCCAATTACATGTAAAGATAGTTTTCAACATTCACTTTTATATGATTTTGAGTTTCACATTTTTTTCTCTCTCCCTCCCCCCTCCCCCCCGATGGCGAGCAATGCGATATAGACTATACATGTACAATCCTAGTAAACATATTTCCACATTAGTCATGTTGTGAAAGAAGAATCAGAACAAAAGGGAAAAACCAGGAAAAAGAAAAAAACAAACAAAAAAGTGAAAATAGTCTGCTTTGATCTGCGTTCAGACTCTATAGTTCTTTCTGGATGTAGACAGCACTTTCCATCACGAGTCTTTTGGAGTTGTCTTAGATCCTTGCATCACTAAGCTAAATCTCTCAAAGTTGGTCATCGCACAGTGTTGCTGTTACTGTGTACAATGTTCTCCTGGTTCTGCTCCCCTCACTCAGCATCAGTTCATATAAGTCTTTCCAGGTTTTTCTGAAGTCCACCTGCTCATCATTTCTTATAGCACAATAGTATTCCATTACATTCATGTACCACAACTTGTTCAGCCATTACCCAATGGATGGGCATCCCCTCAATTTCCAATTCTTTGCCACAACAAATATAGCTGCTATGAATATTTTTGTACATGTGGGTCCTTTTCCCTTTTTTATAATCTCTTTGGGATACAGACCTAGTAGCGGTATTGCTGGATCAAAGGACGTAACCAGTTTGGTTGCCCTTTGGGCATAGTTCCAAATTGCTCTCCAGAATGGTGGGATCAGTTCACAATTCCACCAACGATGCATTAGTGTTCCAATTTTCCCACCTCTTCTCCAACCTTTGTCATTTTCTGTTTTTGTCATATTAGCCACTGTGATAGGTGTGAGGTGGTAGTGTTTTATATTTTTACAAGATGCACTATAGGAAGAAATGATGAGCAAGATGGTTTCAGAAAAACCTGGGAAGACTTACATGAACTGATGCAAAGTGAAGTGAGCAGAACCAGGAGAATGTTATATAAAGTAACAGCAATATTGTAGGATGAAGAATTGTAAATGACTTAACTATTGTCAGCAATGCACTGATCCAAGACAATTCCAAAGGATTCACGATGAAAAATGCTATCCATTTCTAGAGAAAGAACTGATGGAGTCTGAATGCAGATTGAAGCAGACTTTTTTTAAAAACTTTATTATTCTTGATTTTTTTTTTTGGTCTGTGATTTCTTTTGCAACTTGGCTAACATGGAAATATGTTTTGTATGACTGCACATGTATAACATATATCAAATTGCTTGCCTTCTTAAAAAGGGGGAAGAGGAGGAAGGGCGGAGATAATTTGGATCTCAAAATTTTAAAAAACAAATGTTAAACTGGTCCTGGAGTCAGGAGGACCTGAGTTCAAATGCAGCCTCAAACACTTGACACACTTACTAGCTGTGTGGCCTTGGGCAAGTCACTTAACTCCAATTTCCCTGCCTTCCCCCCTCAAAAAAAAAAACAAATGTTAAAAATTGTTTTTACATATAATTGGAAAAAATCTACATTTGTTAAATTTATTTATTATTAGTTTTCAACATTCACTTCCATAAGATTTTGACTTTTAAATTTTCTCCCCCTTCCTCCCCTCCCCCTTCCCCACGATGGCATGCAACCTGATATAAGCTGTACATATACATTCATATTAAACATATTTTCACATTAGTTGTGTTGAAGACCTAAGTCTTTTAAAGGTGTTGTCATGCAACGTTGTTGGTACTGTGTACAATGGTCTTCTAGGTCTGCTCACTTCATTCAGCATCATTTTGTGTAAGTCTTCCCAGCTTTTTCAAATATAATTTTTTAAAAAGATAGGCCCATAGATTTAAAACTTAGGGGCCACTGGACCCACCCTCCTCATTTTATGGGTTAGGAAACTGAGGCACAGAGAGTCCAAGTGACTTGTCTATGGTAATACAGTTGTCTCAGTCAGGATTCAAACTCAGGTCCCTCCACCATTCCATTTCATTTCGGCTCCAGCACATGTTGACTACTATATTCAAGGCCCTCTGCTCAGTGCTGGGGATGCAGGCGTAGATATGATACGGAACCTGACCTCAAGGCATTTACAGTCTAGTGGTGCAGGTGGGGAATGATAATAAGGAGGGGAATGTGGCAAGCAGAGAAAAGGTAAAGTGAGGGCTTGTTTGGGGCTTCAGGGACAAGATTCAGGGAAGGCTTCATGGAGGGGGTGGTTACCAAGGTAAGCCTTGAAGGGAAGCATTTCAATTCAGGCTCAGGGGACAGGTGGGAGAGGCAGAATAAGTAAAAGCATGGGGACAGGTGTATTCCCCTTTCCTGTAAGGCAGGCAAGAGCCGGATGTTTATTCTCATTTGAGGAATCTGAGGCCCTGTGGGCTGAAGTCAATTGGCCAAGGTCATTCAGCTAGTTAATGACAGAGCTGTTGCTGAAACACGGGTTTCCTGACTGCCGCTGCAGCATCCTAATCATCACACCATACAGCCTCCTCAAGAGCCCAAGGCTGAGAACTTGGGAAATATCAAATGCCTTTGCTAACTCACACAAGACTCATTCCTGCCCTTCTCTGGGGGAAAAATGTCCCTAAACAACAAGATCTATAAAGTGCCTTCCTAGGCTTTCAATGCTTCTCCAAAAAAAAAAAATTCTTTAAAGAGAAAATCTACTACTTAAACTAGATTGCCACCTTTGTCTCCTACCCTCCCTCCCCAACTCCCCACTCTCAGCCTGCCCCAAGGGGCCTGAGCTCCTAAGGAGGAGTTTTCTGGAACTTCTTGGTTGGGCTGAAGTTGTGGGAGCCAGCGATGTTGGAGAAGAGGTGCAGGGGAGCTGACTTCCCCTCATCTCCCCGGGGCCTGGCCTTCAGCCAATGACCTCCAACCTCCCGCATGATGTGTGCAGTATGTCAGAGCCTTCCTGGTATGTTCCAGCCTGCTCCAGGAAACCCCAGCCCAGCTAATGAGAAAAACAGAGGCCTGGAGTCTTGGCAAGGAGAGCATCTCCTACCCACCCACCCCAGGCTAAGAGAGTGCAAGGAGAAGGCTAAGGGGACCTGAGTGTCTTGTATAAAGTAAGAGTTTAATAAATGTTAAACAGAGAGGAACGGTTGGAAGGTCAGAGCCTATGGGGCTGAGAGAAAGCTGGGAAGGAAATCTGGCAGACTAGGGAAATAGAGGCTCGGAGAGGTCATTCAGCAGCCACTGGAGTCATGTCCAATTTGGTCTTAGAACAAGCCCTGAGGGTCCCGGCCTGGTAAGCAGCAAGCATTTAGGAAAGAAAAAAAGTGTTCTGGGCCACTGGAGCATCTCTAGGGAATCAGGCTGGGTCTGGACTGGAAGGCACCAGAAGAGGAGACCAGCATGGCAAATGGCCTTGGGAACATCATGCTTGAGGATGGGGCAGGGAGCAGGGTTGGCCTGCAAGAAGAGATGCTCTGAGAGGTGCCTTCCTAACAGTTAGAGCCATCCCTAAGTGCTTCCAGTGGATTTCCACCCCTCACTCAGCTCAGACTGGAAGGTCATTGGTTCCCTCCCACTGAGGCTTCCAAAAAAGATGCAACCTTAGAGGTATTCAAACCCAACCCCCTCAATTTAGAAATGGAGAAACCAAGGTCCCAGAAGTTAAAGGATTTTTTCAAGGTCATGCAGCTAGTAAATGCCAGAGGTCTTCTTGACTCTAAGCCTAACCCTCTAACCATTGGATAGCACTGCCTCTTAAATGGATGACCACTTGGTGGGGCTGTTGTCCTGAGAATTCTTGTTCAGCTATGGACTGGATGACCCTAAAGGTTGATGTTAAGATTCGATAAACCTGTTAAACTCAGCTTCACTCTAGGATGGGGCCCAATTCTTAGCATGAGGGGGGGACACTTCCCCTTTGTGTAATCCCCACTGGGGCTGAACCCCAAACTGAAGTAGAGGAAGTGTACCTTCTACTTTGAGGGGTTCTCGTAGGAACAATATCTTCCACTATCCTCACTGCTAAGAACAAAACCCTAGGCAGTGAGAAGAGAGGGGCGCCCTCATGGTGGGAGACAGGCCCTGATCCCATAGGATTCTGGCTTCCCAGTGACGTGGCAGGGAGCCAGAAGGCAGATTCTCTCCTTCCATTCTCTGCCACTAAATCTCCCTGGGATCTGGCCCAAGACTTCACCTCTGAACCTATTTCCTCATCTTTTAAGCGAGGACAAACAAACCTCCAGCCATCAGCAGGCCTGTTGGGAAGAGCATGTGTCATAATGAATGTCTAAGGTTCTGTCCTCAACCTCTAACCCCCAGACATCCTTTCAAGCCAAGCAGCCCCAGACCAGCTCCTCCGAGAAGCCTCCTCTGATTCTCCCCCATTCCCATCCCCATCCCACCCCTGGAACAATTTCATCCCCCTCTGACCTCATATAGGGTCATAGGATTTCGAGCTGGAGAGGACCCTGGCCCAACCTCCTTTGTTTTAAGAGAAGTGAGGTCTCACGGGTCATAGAAGTCCATTTTACAGACAAGGAAACTGAGGCCAGAGAGGTCCGGTGACTTGCCCAAGGTAGTATCAGAGGCTAGATTTGAACTCGGGTTTTCTGACTACAAATCCAGAACTCTTGGCCTGTGCCCTTCTCGTGCAGTATTTCATATTAGAATTTATTCATGCATGCCATGCCTCTCCCCAAACTACAGAGAGCACAGGGCCAGGAGGGGCTGGATAGCACAATGGATAGAGCGGCTGACTTGGAGTCACAATGACCTGGGTTCACATCCTTTGACCTCTGGGCCTCAGTTTACTCACCTGTAAAATGAGGATGATAACAGCATCTAACCCTATAGTATTGTTGAGAGGGTTGAAGGAGGTAATGACAGGACACACTTTGGGAACCTTAGAGTGCCATGTAGATGCTAGCTACCAGTATTATTGAATCTCCACACCGCCTCCCTGTGTGGCCTGGGTCCAGCCCCATATGCTGAGTTTAATTAAACAGTACTGCCCACAGCGCTACCCAGAGGGGCTATTGGTAGCTATATCCCGGCTGGTGGCAGACGGGGGCTTCAAGGCTGCACGAGGCTGTAAGATTCAGAGCAGGATGGAACCTGAGATTGTCTGGCCTGCCCCTGTCCCTTTCCAGATGGGGAAACTGAGACCCCTCAAAAGCAACTAGCCCAAGGTCAAAGGGATCCGAACCCTGGTCCTCCCATTCTTTCCGATTCTGTTGTCCTCAGATAATGGGGAGCTAGTGGGCAAGGGGGATGCTGGGAGATCTCAGTGGAATGTATTTCGTAAAATTTAAAGGACTGCATACTTTTCTCATCATTCCTGGGGGGCCTGAGGTTTCCACTGGCTCCAGAGCTTTGGACACAGACAGTTCTTTCTAACCTGCTGAAAGGGGTGGGTGTTGAGCTGGCCAATCCTAGTGCAGGGCAGGACTTGGGGGAGGGAACACCCTCTGGGGCTATGATTCCTATAGATTTCAGAGTTGGCTGGGTCTAAGTCAGGGGGACAGAATGTTCTCACCTTTTCATCCCTCTCCTTCCTCTTCCCCTCTAAACGGGGGCTGCCTGGAGCAGGGGAGGAGGAAATGGGAGCCCCTTAAACCCTGGAACTCTGTGGCCCCCAGGGCTTCAGCAGCACGGCCCAGCCGGACAGCCTTCCTATAATGGAAGATCTGTTCCTTGGTGTGTTTGTTGCCTGTCACACTGGTAACCAGGAGGAGGTGAAGGAGGAGACCTGCTCCGTGGCCCTCTGAGTCATGTTTATGAGGCATGCAGAGGGGGATGGAGGGGTGTGTGTGAGTGTGAGTGTGTGAGAGTGTGTGTGTGTGTGTGTGTGAGTGTGTGTGTGTGTGTGTGTGTGTGTGTGTTGGAGTGGGTAGCCAGAACACTAGGAAAGAGACAGAAAGCCTGCCCCTTAGGTGGGGAGAGGGCTTGGGGGGGGCAGCCGCAGCCCACCCTCTGTTCTCTATTTTAGCTGGACCAGATGGCCCCTGGGATCCTCCTGTGCCCAGACTAAGGTTTCTGGGATCACTCAGAGGGGTGGGGTGGGCAAAAAGTGGGTGGTGCTGGCAAGCCGGCATAAAGGGAAAAAAAGCACAGGGTTATGAGGCAAGCTTCCAGGCTCTGGCTTGGGACAGAAAGAGAGCTGGGATTATTTACAATCTCTTCTCCCAACCCCAGCCCCTATGCCCCTGCTCACCTAGGAAGGGGAACATGAGAGGGCCATGAAGACTCACACACCATCATGAGCAGAAAGAGACTTGCCTGGGGTTACACCGCTGGTAAGCGTTGGAGTCTGGATTCAAACCCAAGTCTTCCCGACTAAGCCTAGTGTCTCGCTTCTCTCTGTCATAGCCCATGTCACAGTCCCACTGCCCCTCTTTTTACAGATGAGTCCCACTGAGTTGAAGTGAATTGGTCAGGGTCACACAGCTACAAGAGGCTGAAGCAGCGTCCAAACCAAGGCCTTCCTGACCCCAAGTTCAGTATTATAGACACTACAACAAGTTGCCCATAATGTAGCACCCTCCCCACCCAGGCCCCAATGAACAGATAAGGAAACTGAGGTAAACCTCAGCGCTCAGAGCAGTTAACTTGCTGAAAGTCCCACAGAAGAGGCAGAGACAGGACAGAAACACATGTCTACTGACTCCCAGCCAGAATTCTTTCCAACAATAACATTTGTAATAATAACAGTGGCCATAATCATAATTATATCTACGGCTTGTAGGATGCTTATTTTGTGAGGGCTTGTTTCACAACAAGTTTGTGAAATAAGCAAATGCAAATGGGGAAACTGAGGATAGTGACTCTGAAAGGCAGCCAGCTTCGGGGGTAGCCTGGGTGGGATTGGGCCATGGGGAAAGCCAGTCTTGCCAGTTTGGGCAAGATCTTCTGTCACTTTGATCAAAGAGGGTGAGGAAGGTCAGGGGGAGTAGGAGAATGAGGAACACCTAGCAGGTGCTGGATCGGGGGAGGGAGAAGGGTTTGGGGGGTCAGTGTGTGGCCCTTCTGCTGTTAATTGTTATTTCTATAGGAGATGCCGTCCTGACTCAACCGGCTGCCCTGGCATGTGTCACGACTCTGAGTGACTCAGAGTTGGAGGGAAAGGGATGGGCAGGAGGGGCAGAACCCAGAGCTAGGAGCTAGGGTACAAGCTTAGGAGATAACCCAAGAAATAGGACCATGATGAAGGAGACAGGTAATGTGTCTGCTGACTCCAGAGTATGCATACCTAAGCCTTCAATGGCTCTCTACTCTTAGCTGATATAGCCCAGTCAGAATCCTCTCTCAACAGGGCCTAAGTTGCTGATGCCCAGTCTCCTCCTGGGTGAGAGGCAGCTGCTGATTTCAAGCCCAGGGAGGGTACCAGAGCCAGCTGGCTGGCCACCGTGGGCCTGTTTGGGGCCAATGGACCTCCATCATGAAGGAGCTGGCTCTTGGCACTGGGGAAAGAGGCCATGCCCAGGGCCACGGGGATGAGTCATGGCAGTGGCTGGGTTTTCCTTCATGTGGTTTTCAGGGAAGGCTGTTTTTTGGGTGGGGCATGGGAGGAAGGTGGAGACCAGGCAGGGATACTGTCATGAGCTGGACCGTGAGACGGTCCATCCCACCCCAAGCATAGAAGAGGATCAAGGGAACAGTGAAGAGATGAGGACTATTAGGTGATCAGGGAAAAGATGTTTGCATTAGGGAAGGGGGAGGTTTAGGGATATGTTATAGGCATTGGGTCCTGACTACAACTACCCAGTCCCAGGAATGAGGGCTAAGGGAATCCCAGGCCATCTCTGGGGCAGCTGGGGGGCCAAAAATGCCAAATCATGAAATGGCAAAGGACTCTCCCTTCCTTCACATTCTCCTGACCCCCAAAGTCTGTTGGCTTTCTCAGCACTGGAGATGGGTTTGCGAACCATACCCACTCTCTGATTTGGGCCCCTGCCTAATTAATGGCACACATGGATGTAAGGGATAACAGCTGAGCCCCAGTAATCAGGCCCCCCAGGAAAGAAGATCAAGGTTGAGTCCTGGGAGTTCTCACTGTGGTAAGTGCTGCCTTTCCCACCTTTCAGACTCCCAGGCTTCCAAACTTTCCAGTGGTTCTAGAATCTTGGGCTCATGAGAACTCTAGAATGCCTAATACCTGTAATATAAGCCAGCATCTGGGTTCCTAGACCCATACCCTGCAAGGATCTAGAACCTTCCTTCGCCATATCCCTAGAACCCAATCCAATACCATTTCATCTGCCCAAGAGAACCTGAATGCTGGATAAATCTAAATCTATTCAAGCTCTGGAAACTTCAACCCATGCTTACCCAAGCCAGTACCCAAGAGGTCTAGCTAGCCCTCAGAGTTCTCAAACCTAACTAAGAGCTAGAGCATTCTACACCCCACTCTTCACAGTCCAGAGAATCTCCATGCCTTCCCCATAAGCATTCTAGAATCAAACCAGGAGCTCCAACGCACCTGCTCCTGTGGTTCTGGGACCATTGAGCGCTGGGCTCGGCGGGTCTTCTTCACAAGGCGGTTATAGAGGCCCAAGCAGACAGAGGAGACCACAAGGATGCCCAGGTCTGGGGCCACCAAACGAAGGGTGTTGGGGATGTCATCCAGGTTTAGCCTGTAAGGGTTTGAAGTATGTCAAGCTGGGGAACACGCAGTGTCCCAGGCAGTTCTCAGATGGGGGTTCACGTCAGGACCAGGATAGGGCTCTCCCCGCTGGGCAATGAGGAAGGAAGGAGATGAGCTAAAGAACCATACAGCAGCCACAGCATCAATGCCCCACTATGGTCTAAGCTGCTATCCAGCCCCTCCAGAGGCCGACAGATGTCAGTGTGGATTGGAATGAAAGCTTCCCTGAGAGAAGTCAAGGAAGGTTTCCTGGAGGTGGTGGCCATTTGAACTAAGACTTCAAAGATGAGAAGAGTTATGAGTGGGAGACATCTTGCCATAAGGCATCCGTGGGGAGAGATATCCCTGTAAGAACAGGATGGGTACAGAGGACTCTCTTACCTGGTGACCCCCACATGATAGGCCAGAATCTCCCAGGAACTGCCTACAAGGGAAGAGAGGCTGAGGTTACTTGGATGGGTTCTTTCCTTACCCCTAGCAGGGACACCAACCATTCCGATTACCCTTTCCTTCACCCCCAGCTTTCTGGCTGGTGACTATCATGGCACCTGATAAGGGAGAGGCCATGGGCTCCCAGACCACTCTGAAGGTCCCAAGGAGTCCAACCATTGGCAGAAGTGACAGCAGTCAGACTCAACACAGGGTGCCTCCCAGTTTACAGATAAAGCTCAGTGAGCTGATGAGATTTTCCCAAGGTCATACACTTTTTAATCTCCTTCCTTCTTTAAGTGAGTCCTTTGACTCAGTGACTGGTTCTGTTCCCAAGGGTCCCGCTTAGCAGAACCAGGATTGGAATCTCAATTATCAGCCACAAACCCAGCAGTCTTTTCCCAATAGATCATGGTGCTTAATCCCTCCCTTGCTATTCCCAGAAGGACTAGGGCAGGGGAATCCAAGGTGCTGAGGACAGGGGATACCATGTAGCACAGTGAGCTGGTGTTTAGGGACCTTGCATTCACATTCTGGCTCTCCTGCTCACTCACTATGGAACTTCTCTAGGCTTCCATCTCCTTGTCTGTATAATTGGAGTACCATTCACCCATTTATTGTGAGAATCCAATAAGAGATAACAGCTGGGAAAACACTTTGAAAAGTTAGAGGTTCAGTGAGTATGATGTAACACTCTTAAATCAATCTACGCCAAGCCATCATTCCTAGGAACATGTGGAATTGGGGTGTTTCAAGAAGAGCTCTAAGTCAGAATGTTGGGTGTCAGAGAGCAGGAGATGAGGGCCATGCAGCAGCCAGGTCTAGGAAGGGCTACAAAACAGGGATAGGGAAGCTTCACAGAAGGTAAGGGGGGGGTAATTTCTGGGTCTAGATGGGCAAGCTTGACTCTGTGAGGGCAAGAGCCACAGCTATCTTATCCAGCCTCAGTCTCTTTCTCTGTAAAAACTGTATGGGGAGAAGACTGAGCTAAATGATCTCTACAGTCCTTCCCAATCCTGTCAATCTATGTTCTAAGGTCCCTCCCACTTCTGACATCCCATGTTCTAATGTCTCTCCCAGACCTGACATTCTGTATTCTATGGTCCCTCTCACCTTTGACATGCCATGTTCTAATGTCTCTCCCAGACCTGACATTCTGTATTCTATGGCCCCTCCTACCTCTGACATCCCATGTTCTAATGTCTCTCCCAGACCTGACATTCTGTATTCTATGGCCCCTCCCACCTCTGACATCCCATGTTCTAATGTCTCTCCCAGACCTGACGTTCTGTGTTCTATGGTCCCTCCCACCTCTGATATCTCATGCTCTAATCTAATGTCTCTCCCACACCTGGCATTTTGTGCTCTAAGGTGCCTCCCGGCTCTGAAATCTCATGTTCTAAGGTCCCTCCAGCCCTGACATTTTATGTTCTATGTTCTAATATTTCTTTGCTCCCTAAATTTTATCTTCTGAGGTCCCTCTTAGCCCTCACATTCCGGGTCCTAAAGTCCCTTCCAGCCCTGACATTCTGAGTTCTTAGGTCTCTCTCCTTGCCCTGACATTATATACAGTCAGAAGGCCCTCTCTGCTCTCACATTCTGTGAGACTGTACAGTAGCCAGCTGGGTCCCCAGGGGCTGAATCCACGCCTCTGAGATGGGGCGGATGCCAGAATAGGGCAGCTGGAAAGGTCAGAGGTTATAACAGGGCTCCACTTGGGCTTGGAGGATTATTTCTCCTGCTCCCTCCCAAGCCCTCTAGTCCTGCATGAGCAGATCCCTTCTAGGGTCCTCTCACGACACAGGAATGGGGAGGCCACCTGGGATGGGCAGATCTGGGTTATTATTGGGGGTATTCAAATGCTAGGCACATATAGAGCAGCCATAAATTGCTGCCTGGCTTTCCATGAAGGGTCCATATTAGGTTGGAGCCTATACAGGGATGGGGTGGGGAGGGAAGGCCAGGGCCCCCCAGTGAGATTCCAGGAGCAGCTGGGATCCTTCTTTGCCTCTCCAAGTCTCCTAAGGGCAGGGGGTGGGGGGAGGAGTTGGGCAGGCAAAGCAGGATAAGTGCTGGGCCTAGCGAAAGGGGACAGAGAGCTGGGGAGAGGAGGAAGCAGGAGGGAGGAGGGAGAGCTGAAGCCAGGGCTTGGGACTCCATAGACTCAAAATACCTCTCCTTGGAGACTACCCCCAAGCAGCCTCTGAGAAGACAGTGGTGACTACCTCAGTGGGCCAGGAGTGGAGGGTAGGGGGGGTAGGTCTCAAGGTCATCTCTGTCCAGGAAGTACAGGATGGGTTTGGAGGTCACTGTGCCTGATCCTTCTTTCCTGCCTTTTTTCCCCCATCCCCCTTCCACCCCAACCTTGTCCAGGAAAATTCCACAGGTGCACCAGAGCAGATCCTAGCTCCTGCACAACCGGCTCCCAAAGCAGAGCCCAAGCATCAGCTACGGCCCAAGGAGTGTCCTGTCCTTGCTTGTAGAATAAGGGGTGAGGCCTGGGCCCCTGTCAACTGGGACTGAGGCCTCACTGTGTCCCTGAAGCATCTTGACATTTCCCACCTCCCCAGTCCCAGGGACCCACCTTTGGCTCTACCAAGCCATGGCCTAACTCCAGCCAAGATGCCAGTAAGGGGCAGTCTAAGGACTTCCCTCAGTTGCCAGATTTGGGAGGGGGAATTCTCCCCTGGTCTTCCCCTCAGCTCCCCTCCTCCTCCCCCTCCCAGGATCTGGGCTACTCACAATTGGTTCCCAGCCGCTCGTCCAGGCCAGGCACCGTATGCAGGCATATCTGAAAGGCAATGTGAGCGAGAAGGAAGAGGATGCTGATGCACAGGAGGGCTCGAAGGAGGTGACCTGTGGAACCTGGAAGACAGGTGGGAGAGGGGGAGGAAAGAAAGACACTGTGATATTGATCCCGGCCTGTACATGGACATCAAAGGCTGGGTTTGGTTCTCTGCAGCCCTAAGGCACAAACGCAGGCCAGGGTAAGCTATAACCAGACAAGCTTTTGCATAAAAAATTTTCTGACTCCAAATCCAAATCCATTCTGGGGGTTTTAGAAGACTATACCAGAAGAACACGGACAAGGTAGGACTTTGCCCAAAGGGAGATCTCCAAGAAGCCACAGCCGTGGCATCTGAGAAGCAGTCAAAGGAGCCGGGATGTTTAACGGGGAGAAAAGATTTGGGGAAGGGGGGCAAGGAAAGGAGCGGGACATGATTTCTGTCCTTTAAGTATTTAAAAGATTATCACATGGAAAAAAAAGATTCAATCTGTTCTTCTTGGCCCCAAAAGACAAGACTAGGAGTGACTGGTGGAAGTTTCAGAGGGAGATTTTGGCTGACTCTGAGGACCACGATCATGGACCGCCAAAAGTAAATGGGCTTCTTGGCTAGGGAGTGAGTTCTCCCCTCACTTGAGGGCTTCAAGTAGAGGCTGAGGAAAGTAGCAGCATGGTGGAGAGGCCAGGATACTGCAGGGAGGAAGGCCTGAGGCCAAGTCATGCCTCAGACACTTACTAGCTGAGTGACCCTGGGCAAATTGCTTAACCTCTCTGGGCCTCAGTTTCCTCATCTGTAAGCAAAGGGGACTGGACCTGATGGCCTCTAATAACCCTTCCAGCTACAAATCTATGATCCAGGGAAGTGTGACACACCAGGGGAGCAGAGAACACACACAATGCTTGTTGATATATACGTTTTCCCTCCTGATTAGACCATAAGTGCCTTGAGGGCAGGGTATAGATAACATCCCTCCTTGTATCCCATGTGCTTTGAGCTGCACCTTGCACATAGTAGAAGCTTAATTAAGTGCTTGCTGAATAAATTCATGAGTCCTGAGTCTGTCCTTCGTTCACTGGCTACGTGACCTTGGTCACCTTGGGCGACCTCTGGGTCTCAGCTGCCTCAGTGCAGAGTAAGTGGGCTGCTCACATTTTTATAGCATACTGACTTACATACAACAGCCCTTTGAGGTGGGCAAGACAAAGATTACTATCACCATTTTACTGGTGAGGAATTTGAGGGTTGGGTTTTTTGGAGGGGGTCAATTGGGGTTAAGTGACTTGCCCAGGGTCATACAGCTGGTAAGTATCTGAGCTCAGATTTGAACTCAGGTCCTCCTGACTCCAGGGCCAGTGTTCTGAGATCCACTGTGCCACCTAGCTGGCCCAGAAATTAAATTTCAGAGAGGCAGAGGTGACCTTGTTCAAGGTAAATTTCAGAGTAAGAAACTCCAATCCCAATTTTCTGCCTCACAGGTGCAGGATGCTCTATGCTGTCTCCACTGCCCATCAGGGTCTGTGTGGCCATGTGAGTCAGAGGTTCACAGGATCAGAGACTTGTACCTGGAAGGGTTCTCAGAGTCTAATCCCTTTCACTTATGCATGAGGAAACTGAGGCAGAGGCTATGACTTGAGCAGGGTTACACAGCTAGTGTATGAGGAATGACTTGAATTCCGGATTTGCCCAGGGCCACACAGTCATCTTCCCTGAGAAGTATCAGCCAGGAGGAGTGGCTAGTTTAAGCTGTTACCTCTTCAGACCAGCAGAGGGAGCTGTAGCACATATAGAAAACTCAGTCTGAGTCCGCCTCTAAGAATCTGTTAAGTGGGGGAGTCTGGAAGGACTTTATGAATGCCCTGGACCCCTCCCTCCCTCTTTGTGTCCCTCCAGTAATCTTGAACACCCTTCAACCTCTCCCCCATCGCCACCTCCCAGCTTTGACGTTCCACAGAAGGGCGAACACTGGGCCAGGTACCATGATGGATGGAGTCCTAGACTTGGTATCAGACTAGAGTTCAAATCCTTCCTCAGACTAACCCTGGGTAAGTCCCCTCCCCACCTCAGGTCACTTCAACCCTCAACCTCTTCAGGAAAAGGAGAAGATTGGACTCTGTGGACTCAAAGGCCCCTTCTAGCTCTCAGTTTGTGATCAAAGACACATACACACACATAGACCAATGTGTGCTCACCCCTTAGAAGGATCAAAGACCCACAGAATGTCCTTAAGTGTCATCTAGCCTCACTCTCTCTTTTTACAGAGGTGGAAACTGAGGTCCAGGAAGGGAAGCATCTTGCCTAAGGTTTCACTGTAAGCAGCAGAACCCAGACTAAAACCCAAATTGTTTGATTCTTAATCTGTTCTTTCAAAGGGTTTAAGTACATTTTCGGATGTTAGACCCATATAGGGTTATTGGGAAAACTGGGGACTGTTTTGGATAAGTCCCTGACCTCTGAGGCTAGCAACTGGAAAAACAACCAAGCTAAGCATCCTCACGGATGCTTGAAAGGCAGCAGGGTCTGATGGGAAAAGCCCTGGATTTGGAGTCAGAAAATCAGGATTTTCAGATCCTGGCCCTGCCTTTTCCTTCCCTTCCATGGCCCCTGCTTCCTTGTCTACAAAGTGAAGAGGTTGAACTCCATGACCTCTGAGGTCTCTCCCAGCTCTAACTCTGTGATTCTCTTTTTGCTATTTCCTTCTCCAGCTCATTTGACAGATGAGGAAACTGAGGCAAACAGGGTTAAGTGACTTGCCCAGGGTCACACAGACACAGTAAGTGTCTGAGACCAGATTTAAACCCAGGAAGATGACTTCGGGCCTGACACTCTATCCACTGTGCTGCCTAGCTTCTCTACATCCAGCCTAAAGCTGTCTCTCTCTAGCTTTCATCCATGAGTTCTAGGTCTGCCCCCTTGAGACCAGACAGAACTGAGCTCTAACTCTATGATTCTCAGCTCTATGATTCTCTTTTCTGGTGCACTCACTCAGGAGGAGAGCAAGATAACTCTCCACAGGTCTAACTCATCCTTTTAGAAAAACCTTCATTTGACCCTGCCACACCCTCAAATAATGATTCTGCAGTTTCCTCCTTTTCACTGCCAAACTCCTAGAAAGAGCTGTCTACACCTACTCCCTCTACTTTCTCCTTTCTCAACCCACCCATCTGACTTCAGACCCCTCAGCTCTCCTGAAACATTTTCTCAAAGGCTACCAATGACTCAGAGAACAGATCAAGACAAATATATTTCTTGGTCATGGCCAGTGGGAGAATTGGTTTTGCTTGATTGTGCATATTTGTTACTTGGGTTTTGTTTTTTCTATTTCCTTTTTAATTGTGTGGCTTTTTTTAATTGGGAGAAAGAAAAAATAGATTTTTGTTTATTATAAAAATTAGTCGAATTTTTTTAAAGTGTCATGAGAAAAACAAACAAAAAAGTTACCAATGAAACTTGGGAGGACACTAGATCTGTGCTTAGCGCTGACGAACACTTTTATCAGTGACTTGCAGAAAGGCAGAAATAGTACACATATTCAATTTGCAGATGACACAAAATCAGGGAGAAGGGCTAACACCAGTTAAATGATATTCAGAACCAAAAAGGTCTGATAGAATAGAATTCTAGGACAAATGTAATAAGATGAAATCTAATGGGATAAATGTAAAGTCTTACACTTGGGCTCAAAAAGCTGATTTCCTAAGAAAGTGAGGGTTTGCCAGACAGCAACTTGTATGAAAAAGCTGGGGAGTAGGGTGTGGATTTAGAGGACTGAATACTCAAAAAATAGTCATGACAGCCCCTAAGACTAAGGTACTGAGGGACATTGTTGATCAAGACTATAGAGGAAACAATTCTGTTGTACATTGTCCTGGTCAAACCATGTCTAGTTGCACATTTTAGGAAAGCCATTGATAAGTTGGAGTGTCTGGTTGAGGGTAACCAGGATGGTAAAAAGCCTTGAAGCTTTGCCATTTGACAGTGCTTTGAAGGAAGTAGTGATGTTTAGACTGAAGAAGAGAGCAGGGTGGTGGGATGGGAGACCATGACATGATAGCTACCTGTTGGTAGTTGTAAGACTATCGCATGAAGAAGAGAGGTAGTTTGTTCTGTCTGGTCCCAAAGGGGTAGACCTAGAACTCATGGATGAAAGCTAGAGAGAGGCAGATTTAGGCTTGAAGTAAAGAAGCTAGGCAGCGCAGTGGATAGAGTGTCTGGCCTAAAGTCATCTTCTGGGGTTCAAATCTGGTCTTAGACACTTACTATGTCTGTGTGACCCTGGGCAAGTCACTTAACCTTGTTTGCTTCAGTTCCCTCATCTGTCAGATGAGCTAGAGAAGGAAATGGCAAAACACTCTGGTACCTTTGCCAAGAAAACCCCAAATGGGATCACAGAGAATCAGACGTGACTGAAAAACAAAGAAAAATAAGCCTAACAATTAGCACTGTACAAAAGTGGGACAGACTGCTGTTGGTGCGCTCCCCTCTTCAAACAAAAGCAGGACCAAAACTTGTTTGGCATGTTTTAGAGAGGGTTCTTACTCAGGCATGAGTTTGACTATAGGATTCTTCCAATCCTGAGACTCCAGTGTCTTTTCTGAGTCCTCAGCCTCTGACTTATCTTTTGATGCTGTTAACTACCTCTTCCTCTTGGATAGACTTATTGAAGGAGCTGATGAATGACTAACTTAACTTTTCCTTTCTTAGTCTCCATGACATTGTTCCTACCTCTCTGACCACTCCTTTTCAGTCTCCTTTGCTGGAACATGATATATCTCCTACCTCCTAAACATGGGTGTCCCCTCACCCCAAATTTTGTTCTGAGTCTTCTTTTTTCCCTTTGAAAATCTCTCCTCTTAGTGATCTCATGAATCAATTAACTTAACCACCTTCTCTATGCAGATGACTTCCCAACTCTATAACCCTCATTTCTCTCTTGAACCCCAATTTTAGGTCACTGATTGCCTGCTAGACATCTCCTCTTGGATATTCCATTGGAATGCCCGAAACTGAACTCATCGTCTTTCTTTTTTAGCATTTTATTTTTATTTAACTTTTTTTCTCAATTACATGTAAACAAAAATTAACATTCTTTTAAAAATTTTTGAGTTCTAAATTCTCTCCCTTCCTCAAGAAGGCAAGCAATTTGATACAGATTATACATGTGCAGTCACGCAAAACATTTCCATATTAGCCATGTTGCAAAAGAAAATGCAGACCAAAAAACCCCACCAAGGATAATAAAGAAAGTTAAAAAAAAGTATGCTTTGATGTGCATTGAGATGTCATCAGTTCTTTCTGTGGAAATGGACAGCATTTTTCATCATGAGTCCTTTGGAATTGTCTTGGATCATTGTATCACTGGGAATAGCTAAGTCATTCACAGTTGATCATCGTACGATGTTACTGTTAACTGTGTACAATGTTCTCCTGGTTCTGCTCACTTCACTGTGTATCAGTTCATGTAACTCCTCATGACCTTTCAAACTCAGCCCTCCTCCAAATTTCTTTTTCTCTGGTGAGGGTACCATACCTTCTAAGTCATCTTAGACTCTTCATTCTTCCTCTTCCCCTGCCCCACCCAATCAGCAGTGCAATTCTGTGCCATTCTTCTGCCATGGCACCTCTCACATCCATCCCTCTTTCTCTCTCTACTCACACAGCCACCACTCTAGCTCAAGTCCTCACCACCTCTCACCTGGACCCTAATCGTTCCTATTCGGTCTCCATTCTTTCCATCTCTCACCTCTTCAATCATTAGATTCCTTAAGCACAGGCCCAAACATGTCACCTCCCAATTCAAAAAAGTGGTTTCTCATCACTTCTAGGACAGAATACATGCTTCTCCGGCTGGCTTTTAATATCCTCCATCACCTGGCTCCAACTTAGCTTTACAGCCTCATCACATCTCATTCCTCTTCACAACCTTACTTTTCAGTCATGCAGGACAACTAGCTGGTCCCCAAACTCAACATTTCATCTTCTGCCCCTGCACATCTCCTCCAGCTGTACCCCATGCCCCCCCTCCTCACCTGACTCCTCCAAGAAAGGCCCAGTTCAGGTGCTCCATCTTTGACAAAGCCTTCCCTGACCCCTGGGTTTTGAATTTCTCTCTTTCCCTAAATTAACCTGTATTTACTTATATCCCCTCAAGAGAACATAAGCTCTTTCAGAGAAGGGGCTGTCTTTTTTGGTTTTGTTTGTTTTACATCTGTATACCCAGGGCTTAGCATGGTATCTTGCATACAGTGGCTGTTTAATAAATTGAATTCAGTCGTGATAGCCTGTCCCCTTAAAGTGAGGAAGAGACTACTGCCCTGCCCCTCGTAGGCCCTGCCCTCTCAAAGCTCCATTCAAAGTGTGCCAGCCTGGAAGCCCAGAGGCCCAGGAAAAGCACTCAGGAGACCAGGGGAAGCTTGGCACACTCAGTGCAAAGCCTCTGGACAAGGCCCTCTGTCTGCTCCTCTCTGTTCCCCTTCCTGCCTCCCAAGTGTTGTGCTTGGCACAGGGAGGCCTGGGGTTTCTATATACGTGCCACATAAAGGCGCGTGCAGTCTCCTACCCACTCCCAAGGGTTTGCAGGCACCAATCAGGCCCTTCCCACTGGGACAGCTGGAACGATGCCCAACCAACATGTGCCTGGATCCTGGCCCTCGCCTCTTTCTTCCCATCTGTCTCAAAGAGACAGCGCGGGAAGATGCTCCCAGCCCCAAACCACAGGAACCAGCCTGAAAGGCGGTGAGACCCAAGTTGACTGGCACTATCCCTGAGTCAGTTAAAAGAGTAGTGGTTTAGGAGACTCACATAGAAATTCAGGGCCTCACTACTGTGTGGCCCTGCAAATGCTGTTCACCACTCTGTGTCTCAGTTTACCTCTCTGCAGAATGGATATATAAGAATTCCTGGGCAGAGGTCCCCAGGGAAGGGATGCCTAGATGGGTTTGTGGTCTTTTTATTTTTTTCTGTTTTGAACTTCAGCTCCTGTGTTAAAGGAACCCAGTCAACATCCCTCTTCTCCTCCCAAGGGTCTTCTGGCTGAAGCCACCTCTATCCTCCCATCTGCTGACAGTTTCTTGACTCTCGTGCCCACATCCTAGACTGGAGGTATGGCAGAGGCTGTCTGTAGCATCAGAGAGGGCTCACTCGGAAGTTGTCTCAGACCAGGGAGAGATGAAAGCCTCCCAGAGGAAGCAGCTATGACCCAGCCCTGAGTCACCTCTGCTCCAGCCTGCACAAGCACCAAGGAACAGATGGGAGAACTCAGAAACTGCAGACCTGGAATCCCAGGCGATGGTGCCAGATGGGCCTTTGAGGCCACCTCATCCAATCCCTCCACTTCATTGAGGGGAACACAGAAGGCCCAGAAGGAAGTGGTGCCTTGTCCAAGGTCACACAGCAAATTGGCAGCAGAGCCAGATTTGAACACACGTCTTTGAATTCAAAGCCCAAGACTCTTTCTTCACATAGACCCATGATTCTGGAAGCTAGGGGCACTCATCCCTCTGAGAACTCAGCAGCAAAGTGACAGCATTCTTTCAACCACCATGCACAGTTCCAAATCTTGGCTTAGCCCAGCTTTGGCCACCTAGTAAAGATTACTCTCCATTATGGATATTTGTGTTTGTATCATATCCCCCAGCTAGATGGAAAGCTCCATAGAGGCAAGGACTATGTCCTGGCTAAACGCCGTATGTCCTCTAAGGCAGAGCATGGTGCCCTAAACACAGTAGGTGCTTAGCCAATGTTGAATTTAACTCTTAATGAAAAACATAAAACACTATACATATGTACAGGATTATTATTACTAACACCCTTGCCCATAGCAGAGTGCAGGATGGGTGGGTAGTAGGAGATCAGGGGAATCTGATGCTGGGGATGCTGGGAGATCTCCCACATCTTAGAAAGTGAACTTGGTGAGGCATGAAACTCATCTCAACCTCCTCCATGAAGCCTTCCCTGATCACCAAACCTGCTAATGCTCTCCCCACCAAAAGTACCTTTCTGTATACAAATGTATATGCATGTTCCCTGCCCTCCCCTCACCTCCAAGGAGCTTTTAGCTCCTTGTGGGTCTTTGTATGCTCCATGCCTGCCGTATAATAAGTGGTATTGTTGAGTTGTTTCGGTTGTGTCCAACTCTTTGTGACTCCATTTGTGATTTTCTTGACAAAGATGTTGAGTGCTTTGCCATTTCCTACTCCATCACATTTTACAGATGAGGAAACTGAGGCAAACAGGGTGAAGTGACTTGCCTAGGGTAACACAGCTAGTAAGTGTCTGAGGCTGGATTTGAACTCAGGAAGATGGGGTTTCCTGATTCCAAGCCCAGTACTCTATCTACTGCCCCACCTAGGGGCTTAACTGACACAAGTCAACCAATAAGCATTTATCAATTAAAAAACCTGTATTAAGAGTCTACTGTGTGCCAGTTACTGTGCTAAGCCCCAAGGATACAAAAAGGGGCAAACGACAGTCCCTGCTCTCAAGGAGCTGCCAATCTAATGGGGGAAACAACAAACAAAAGCTATGTAAAAACAAGTTGTGTACAGGACAAATAGGAAATAATTAATGGGGGAAGGCCTCTGGAGAAGGAAGCCAGAGGGGTCAGAGGGCAGAGATGAGGAGGGAGAGCAGTCCAGGCATGGGAGACAGCCAGAGGGAATGCCCGGAGCCAAAAGATGGACGTTGTCCGTGAAACAGCCTGGAGGTCCTCATCACAGACAGTAAGGTTTGAGCTGAGTCTCCAGGGAGGCCAGGAGACAACCTTGGGGGAGAGCCAATGGAAATGCAGGGGGGACGGGAGATGGAGCGCCGAGTACAAGCAACAGCAAGAGCACCAGTGTCCCTGGAGTTTGGGGAGGGAATTAAAGTGTAAGGAGACTGGAAAGGTAGGAAAGGACCAAGTTGTGAGGGCTTTAAATGCCAACGGGGTGTGTGTGTGTTATATTTGATCCTGGAGGAAACAGGGAGCCACTAAAGGTTATTGAGTATGAGAAGTGACGGGGTCAGACCTGCACTTTAGGAAGGTCCTTTTGTCAGCTGAGTGGAGGATGGACTGAGGAGGAGGGAGACGAGCTAGGGAGATCAACCAGAAGGAAGAGTGTAACAATCCAGCTATGAGTATCATTGGCCGCTAGGTGGCGCAACTTCTTGAGTCCAAATGTGACCTCAGCCTCTAGCTGTGTGACCCTGGGCAAGTCACTTAACCCTGCTTGCCTCAGTTTCCTCATCTGTAAAATGAGCTGGAGAAGAAAATGGCAAACCACTCTAGTATCTCTGCCAAGAAAACCCCAAATGGGGTCACCAAGAGTCAGACATGACCGAAACAACTGAACAGCAAATGA
The DNA here is from genome assembly GCF_011100635.1 of Trichosurus vulpecula. Classification (NCBI taxonomy): domain Eukaryota; kingdom Metazoa; phylum Chordata; class Mammalia; order Diprotodontia; family Phalangeridae; genus Trichosurus; species Trichosurus vulpecula. The sequence goes on from NC_050575.1 coordinate 389,560,809, forward strand.
TTCTCATTGTCTCTCAGCCTTGGAGCTTCCTTGAGCTCACTGACACCTCTCTTTCCTGCCTGGCCTTAAAGAATTGGGTATTGGGGCAGCTAGGTGGCGCAGTGAGTAGAGCACGGGCCCTGGAGTCAGGAGGACCTGAGTTCAAATCCAGACTCAGACACTTGACACACTTAACCCCAATTGCCCTGCCTTCTCCCCTCCCCCCCCCCAAAAAAAAAGAAAGAAAAGAAGTGGGTGTTGTATCTGCCTATTCCACAAGCTACACCTAGACACATCTAAGACGAAGAGAAGCCTCTCTGGGGATCTGAGCCTGCATAGCTCCTGCCTCTGCTGAGGAAGAATCCTTCTAAATCCTCCAATCCCCTTCCGTTCTCCCTTGAGTGGTGGTTGATGGGAAACTCCCACTCTCCCACAGGGGCAACATCATGGAGTATCCACGTAGATGATAGAAAGGAGATCCACAGCTCCTCAAAGAAGCTGTGATTTCCCAACTTGACCCCTTCCTATCTCTCCAATCTTCTTACACTCCAGTTCCTTCCGAACCCTACAATCCAGCTCTCCTGGCCTACCCACTGTTCCTCTCGCCCTCCATGCCTTTCCACCGGCTGTCTCCCAGGCTAGAGATGCCCTCGCTCCTCGCCTCAACCCCCTGGCTTCCTTCAAGACTCAGCTCAAACCCCATCTTCCGCAAGAAGTCTTTCTTGGCCTCTCTATCACCAGACCTAGCTAGGCTGGTTCACTGACAAGACACAGAGTCTCTCATTGGGTCTTAATTTTGGTTCACAGGCTGAAAACAACCAGAGAGCCACCTGGTTCAATCCTTCATTTACAGATGTGGAAACTAAAGCCCAGAGTAGTACAGTAAATAAGGCATTGGGCCTGGAGTAAGAAGACTTGGGTTCAAATCCCACCTCTGAGGCTGGATTAGAACTCAGCTCTTCCTGACTCCAGGCCCAGCACTCTACTTACTGCACCACTCTGCTGCCCTGGCCAGGACCCACCAAAGCCTGTGCCTTGCCAGGCTTCAAGAATGCTGGCTCAGTTCCATGCTATGAGGAAGCATCAGCATAGGAATCTGGCAACATGTTGCTCATTTCTTTCACATGTATGTGTGTGGGTGAGTGGTACCCCGAGTATGTTGTAAGGCCCTTGCAAACAGGTACTGTGTCTCTACTCCTCCTCCTCCTCCTCCTTAATTCCTGGAAGTAAGGGAGCACACCCGGGGCCTCCGTGGGTGAGGGCACACCAGGTGGCTGGTCCATATTACTGACAGACTGTGAACTGGGGGCCAGCAGGGGTTTGGGGAGGTGGCCTCTAAGATCTCCTTCCAGCTCAGGGGTGGAGGGGATCAGGAACATCAGGGAGCAGCAGGGTGGAGCTCCTGGAAGGAATGAGGAGCAGTGTGGGAAAGAAGGCAAGCTGGAGGAGGGATGGCAAAGGCACCCGGAACATTTGGAACCGTTTGCTCCTGGCTGGGGCCCGGGCTTGGAGCAGAAAGAGAGAAAGAAGCAGGGGTAAAGGAGAGTCAGCCAGAGGGGGTGTGCATGTCCCTGGAGAAGGGGGAGAAAGGAGGAGAGGGAAAGCGTGGGGGTCATAGGCGGGGCTGTGGGTGCAGCCATCAGGCCAGAGATAAAAGGGGGATGATAGCATCTCAGATGCAGGGCTGGAGACGGATTTTAACACATCTAAGAGCTCATTTCTTCCCCCTTCCTACTACGGAATTATGATATAGTGGAAAAAGGCATTGGGCCTCGGGAGTCAGAAGACCTGGAATTTCATCTAGGTTTGGCTCCTCTGGGCAAGTCACTGTGGGCCTCAGTTTGCTCAGCTGTGAAATGGCAGAATTGGACTAGACTCTAACATGCTACAGTACAGAACTACAAAGACCAAGCTTGGCTCCCAGGAAGACCCCTTCCCCTCCCCTCTCCTTTGCAGAGAAGGGGGTCCATAGGTGTGGAACATTATACATAACAACAGATTTTTTTCAATGTGCTGATTGGTTTTGCTGAATTTCCTGCTCCATTCTTCCTGTAATTTTTGGGGGGAGGGGAGGGACACAGGGGAAAATCTAGATGATGTAAAAACAAAAGATATGAATAGCAATCTATTTTTATAAAAACATTCTGTGACCTAAGACCCTGCCCGGTTCCAACAGTAGGGCCCCGATTCAGGCTCTCTAGCCAGCCCAGGCTCACACTTGCCCAACAGGGCCCCACCCTTCAAGAACCTGGGTGCCTTCTCTCCTCTCCCAACAAGTCCACGATCTCTGCCTCCCACCTCCGGCCTTCCAGAGGAAAAGACTGGTAGGTCCCTAACACTTCAGTGTGTCTGCATTTTTAAAGAAGACCCCACCCCACCCCCTTGCTCAGAAAGTTACTACCTTAAAGGGTCATGTGTCCATATGCTACCAACGTCCAGAGGTGAGAAGCAGGATGCTCTCTCTGTCATCCTCATAACTATCTTTGCCTTCTTCTCTCTCCTCTCTACCTTTCCCCATTCATTCATTCATTCAACAAACATTTATTTAAAAATTCTGGATCATCTCCACACTGTGAAGAGACGTTAATTAAGTTCCTGTCCTCATGGAGTCTAATGGAGGGAGGGAACCATTGCAGGGTGGGAGGGGAAGCAGTACAGAGGAAACATGTACACAAACAAGTATGATGTGTTCCAGTCCAGGGTTCTTAACCAGGGGGTCCATCAACGGTTTTTAAAAACAGTTTGATAACTGTATTTCAATATGATTGGTTTCCTTCTGTAATCCGGGGTATTTTAGTTTAGGCATTTAAGAACATGACTCTGAGAAGGGGGCCAGAGGTTTTTTTAGGGGTCCATGACACAGAAAAAGTTAACTCTTGCTCTAGTCTTAGAGACTTGATTAAGGTCCCCCAGAGTAAATGGGAGAACTGGGATTTGAATCCAGAATCTGAATCTAGGATTGCCCCTCCTCCTCACACCTTAGGCTGGCCACAAAAACATCCAGGCCCATTAGTGCGATCCAGGATACACTGAGACAGCCTAACAGAGGGGGCTGAAGAGAGGCCCAAGTGAAGGCTGCAAACGCATGGGGCTATGCCAGAAAGGGAGGCTCTCCAGTGGAGGACCAGGCAGAGCACCTGGGCAGGAGAGAGAGGTCACAGAGACTCCATCTGAAACAGGAAAAACCTGTAAGAAAAAAAACTTGAGAAGAAGCCAGGCTGACTGCTTTCAGAGGGCAGGATTGAGACATCATTTGTACATCAAAGCATGAGACTGATGGAGGAAAAAGAGACCCAGGGAAAGAAGACGCTAGTATGTGGTAGCCTATTCTAGAACCAGAGAGCCTGAAATGGGAGGAAGGAGATGGACAGAAGGGCTTTAAGCTTCCTTCAGGAAGGATCAGTGTAGGACCCAGAACCCTGGACCTGGGATGGTTTGGAAAACCTGAGAGCCACCAGTGAATGAGCCATGACACAGTGGAAAGAATGCTAGGTTTTGGGCAGCTAGGTAGCGCAGTGAGTAGAGCATGGGTCCTGGAGTCAGGAGGACCTGAGTTCAAATTTGGCCTCAGATACTTGACACATGTACTAGCTGTGTGACCTTGGGCAAGTAGCTTAACCCCAATTGCCCTGCCCCCCCCCAAAAAAGAATAGTAGCTTTAGAATGAGAGGATGCAAGTTCAAATCCCAGCTCTCCCATTTACTCAATCAAGTCCGTTCATTTCTCTCAGCCCCATTTTTCTTATCTGTAAAATAAGGGAGTTTGATGCTCACCTCGAAGATACCTTTCACCTCTGAATTAATGATCAGGAATGGGACAAGTGGCGACTTGGCATCTAATGATTGTGGCAACTTTTCCGATCTGTGAGTTTTACACAAAAGACGGGGCACCCAGAAAACCAGATTCCCATGTTAGTTCTACTGATGACTCACTGTGTGACCACAAATCACCCAGCCTCATTCACTCTGTGCTTGGCACCATGTAGGGAGCTGCTAGAAATGCACAGAGCTTAAGAGAAGCTACAGAGTCTAGAATGAGGGAAGAGATGATCAACAAGTCCTTATGAGGCATTTACTGTGTACAAATACAAGTTGAAGGAAGTCAGTTCGTACCCTCAAGAGGCTTACATTCTAATAAGGGAAGACAACACCTAACAGGAGGCTGAAAAGGGCGAGGGGACAAAGATCCGCTGAATAAGGGTATGGTGTAGCCTGGAGAGGAGTGAGACTTGGGGCCCCTCATTAGCTGGAGGTGCTGGGAGGCCCATCCATGAGAGCAGAGGCTGGAGGGGTGGAGGGTACTCCCAATATGTGAATTCTGGGGTGGGAGTGAGCTTCCAGGAGGATGAGGTTTCTGGGCATGGTGGAGAAAGTCCAAGGTACAACCTGGATGGTCACACTGTCCTCTGCCCTGGTAAGATCACATGTGGAATTGTCGAGGTTTATGGATGCTGGGACCCTGAAATAGCAACACACAGATCCTGCCCGAATGAATTCGACCCAAGCCTTCTTTCAGCCAATGAGAAGATTTATTAGGGCACCATCCAAGACGGGCGTGATTCTAAAAATCCGCCATATTGGCCAGACTCTTAAGGGACCTGAGAATTTGTTTGGCTAATGCAAGTGGGCCAGATTGAATCTGAACACTTTTATGGAAACAAGATGTATTTTATATACAGAAAGACTGTGGGAGGGATCTAGGGTTGGCCAAGTAGTCTGGCGTGATCGGAGGAGGGGTCTAGGGAGGATCTTGATGGGAGTGGCCAGTGGCTGGGTTGGCTAGAGGTCTGAGCCAAGAACCAAGAGAATGGGGTTTAGATAGGATCAAGGGTGGGAAGTAGCAGGAGGCAATCTGGAGGTAACAGACAATGAAGGCCTGGGCTAGGTTTAGGGTAACAGAGAATTGGGCATAGCATTAATGACCCAGCGGGAAGATTCAAGGGGAGTTCAGGGGGGTTTCCAGAGCCTGCACCCCATCAGAATATTGTGTATTGTTCTGGAAGCCGCATTTTGTGAAAGATTTGGACAGACTGGAGCACAGCCAGGATGTCGAAATGCCGTGTGAAGAATGACTAAAGTAACTGGGGCCCTTCGAAGGCTCCGGGAGAAAAGACAGGAGGGGACATGGAAGCTGCCTCCAAGTTCTTGAAGAAGGGCCATGTGGGAGAGGGGTTCAGCTGCTTTCTCTTGGCCAGAGGGCAGAACCAGAACCTGCAGGGAGGAGCTGCAGGGAGGCAGATTTCTACTGGATGTTGGGAGAAATGTCCTAACAACAAGAAGTGTCCCAACGTGGAAGGGACTGTTTGTGGAAGTAATGGGCCACCCCATCTCAGGAAGCCTTTAAAGTAGCCTGGATGACCCCTTGGAAAGGGTACTATGAAGGGGAGCCTCAGCCAAGTATAGGTTGGCCTTGATGGCCTCAGGGGACCCTTCCAACTTTTGGGTCCTGTGATCCGAGGCTATCTTTCCTTCCTTTGAGATCCAACTCAAGTGCCGTCTTTTTATGATGCCGGCCCTCCCACCTAAAAGTGAACTAGCCTTCCTCCTTACATTTCTCAAAACATTTCATCTCGATCTCACTCCACCCTACCCCACCCTTGACTCCCGTATTCTTTGTGAATCTGTACCCCTCCTTTTAGATCAGGGATTCTTAACCTAGTTTGTGTCATTGGACCTCTTTGGCAGTCTGGGGAAACTAGGACCCCGACTCGGAATAAACTGTGTAAGTGCACAAAATGCATTGATTACAATGGAAATTTCTGCCATGTGGCCCCAAGGGTAGAACCAGCACCAACAAATAGGAGATGAGGAGAGGCAGATTCTCTGGTGGATGTAAGGAAAAACTTAGCGTAACGCTAGATTGGAAGCTCCTTCAGAGCAGGGTCTACGACATATCTTCATATTCTGGCACCTAGCACAGGACCTTGAATACAAAAAGTGCTTAATAAATGCTGGTCCAATTGAATTGACTAAGAGAAGAAAGAACCTGGGAAGACATCTCAGAACTGATGCAGAGGGAATTGAGCAGTACCAGGAGAACAATGTGCACCGTAACTACAATATGGTGAAAATAAACAAATCTAAAAGACTCAAGAACTTAGGTCAACATGATGATTGACTGTGATTCCAGAGGAGTGGATGATGAAGGATGTTGCTCACCTCCTGACAAAAGAATGAGGGACTAAATATGCAGAATGAGAGGCAAGTTTTTGATGTGACCAATGTAGGAATTTGTTATGTTTGACTCTGTTTATTTATGCAAAAATTTTCTAATTTTTTCCCCCAGTGGGGAGATAGGGGATATGGAAGGGGGAAAAGCTTGATAATTGGAAAAAGGGGGGGGGTTTCTCCCTTCCTCCCTCCCAAAAGAGATGTGTACTCTTGCTCTCCAGGGAGGTAAGATATATATAGCTATAAATACATAGGTTGCTCTAAAATAGTTACAGTCCAAAGCACAATGGGAAAGAATCCTCCTCTCTCCAAAAAAGAGGTGGGAGAGGATACTTCCCAACCAGCAGAAGAAGCTACACAGAAGAGGATGCCATGCTAGGCCTTGAAGGATTTTAACAAACAAAGATGGAACAGTGTGAACAAAGGTTCCAGAGGCAGGAGGGAGCAAAGGACCAGGGAGCAGATTGGAGCATCATTTTGTATATTAAGCTGCCTCAGACACTTACTAGATGTGTGACCCTGGGCAAGTCACTTAACCCTGTTGGCCTCAGTTTCCTCATCTGTCAAATGAGCTGGAGAAGGAAATGGCAAACTGCTGTAGTATCTTTGCCAAGAAAATCTCAAGTGGGGTCACGACTAAAATGACTGAACAACAACAAATGATCTGACCAAGTCACTTCCCTCCCTAAAGATGTTCAGTAGCTCCCTATTCCCTCTGGGATAAAAGACAAAATCCTCAGCCTGGCATTTAAAGCTCTCTACTGTTTGCCTCCCACCTACCTTTCCAGTCTGATTTCATATTATTCCCTTCACACTGTCTCTGTTCCAGTCACACCAGCCTCCCTGCCCTTTCCCATATGGAACACACCCATGCCTTTCTTTGCGAGTTGGACCTCTTCCTACACTCTGCTGCCTGGACTCCCCACCTTCCTTCAGAGCACAGCTCCAGGTCTACCCCTCTAAAAGGCTTTCTCATAATGTCTGCCCGCTTTTTAGTGCCCCTTTCCCTTGTGCCCCTCGGAATTACTTTATATTCATTGATTTAACAGTGTACAGGTTGCGGCTCCATCCCCACCTCCACCAGTGGAATGAAAGCAGGACTGGTTTCTCTCTTTTCTTTGTCTTTTTAGAGAAGCTAGGAGTTGTAGTGGGTTGAGCGCTGGGCCCAGAGTCAGGAAGCTGAGAATTCAAATCTAGCTTCAGACACTTATTAGCTATGTGACCCTGGGTAAGTCATTTAATCTCTGTTTGCCTTGGTTTCCTATGAAATGGGGATAATAATGACCCCATCAGTAAAATGAGGATTATAAAAACACCTACTTGCCAAGGTTGTTGTGAGGAATAAATGAGATAGATAATATTTGTGAAGTGCACAGTGCCCAGCACATAGTTGGTTATTATTATTGCTATTATAATTTATAACTCGGTGCATGGCACGTAGTAGGTGCCTTACAGGTTTGTGGAATCCAATTCCATTAGAAGTTAGTCCACAGCTAGATTGGAGAGAGCCTTTGACTGCCTGGCTATGTAGGCTGTATTCAACCAGCGGCTTCTGCAGAGGGCTGTGATCAGAGCAGAGCTGCACCCGTGTGAACATGCATCTGGCAGCTCGTGTAGACGAGGATGGGCTGGGGAGGGGGGAGATGGGGAGCCGATGCTGCAACTCTCCAGACATGAGGTAATAAGGGCCAGAACTAGGGAATGGAAAGGCAGGGATGGATTCGCAAGAGGCGAGAGGGAGGAATGGAGAGAAATTGGGGTGGGGGAGGGGGGGGCAAGGCAAAGGGATGATGCCAAGTTGACACCAGGCAGGGCTGCAAGCCTGAGAGATGAGGAGAAAGGGGTGACATCACCAGCAAGAGGAAAGTCAGGAGGGGGAGGATCTGGGTGGGGGGCAGCTTGGTCGTGGCTGTAGAAAGCGACAAAGTCCATTTTCATCTTGCCAGGTTCTCTGTTTCCTAAACTGAGATACAACCCCACTCCTACCTGCCTCCCAGGACCCCTGGAAGGTTAAGTAAGAATGACTCACGTTTCTCTAGCACTTTGAGGCCAGTCTGTAGTTGTTCAGCAGTGTCCAGCTGTGTGTGACCCCATTGATGTGGTCCGTGGGGTTTTCTAGGCAAAGATACTAGAGCAGTTTTTCATTTCTTTAGCAGGTCCCCATTTTACAGACAAGGAACCGAAGTAAATAGAGGTTAAGTGACTTGCCCAGGGTCACACAGCTAGTTAGTATCTCAGGCTGGATTGGAACTCAGATCTTCCTGACTCCACTGCAGCACCTAGCTTCCCCTTGAGGTCTGTTAGTCAATAAACATTTATTAAGCACCTACTATGTGCAAAGCACTTTAAGACTTACAAGCACTATAATCCCATGAGAGAACTAGTAACATAGTATTATCCCTATTTTACAGAAAAGGACAGGAGGTTCCAAGTGTATACCTACATCATTGTTTGCCTGTTGTTTGCTCCATTAGAATGTAAACTCCTCATAGGCAAGGAAATCCCATTTTTTAATTTTCTTTGTATCCAGAGTACTTAGCACAGCACCTGGTACACAGTAAAAACTTAATAAATGCCTGTTGCCTGATTTGTTGATTGACTAAATGACTAACCCAGGATAAAAGACAGTAAGTTATGAGGCCAGATGAAATACAGTCTTTCCGGACCTCAAGGATGGTGTTCCTCCCACTGTGCTAGAACACCACCACCTCTCAAGCCCTCTGGGGATGTGTGATAACAGCAGTCCCTGGCAAGATGTTCAATATGGTGGGAATTCCCATGGCAAGGAAGCATGGGGATGCCTAAAGGCCAGTGACACACAGAGATGCACCATTTCTTCCACCTTAAGCACCTTTTTGCTGATGAATGAGTGCTCTGTTTTTCAGACAGTAAAGATGGGCTTGATTTGGGCAAGACCCACTCAGCTTGGCATGATTTAAGGAAGTAGAGGCCTCTTATCAATCAATCCATCAACAGGTGTGTATTAAATAGCCACTGTGCTAGACACTAAGACTACAAAGACAAGAGTGAAACATCGCTTGCCTTCAAGAAGCTGACATTCTATCAAGGAAAACAATGTATATACAAACAAATAGAAAGTCAGTTCAGGAGATGGAGTATACTGGAAGCTGGAGGAACCAGCAAAGACCTCATGTGGAAGGGGACAGGAGCTGAGCTTTGAAGGAAACTACAGATTCTAAGGGGGAACGGGGAGGAGGGAGGGCATTCCAGGTATGGAACATAAGGGCACCAATAAGAAATAGCAACTGTGCCCCACTTGGCTGGAATATAGAGGGCACGAAGGGGAATCATTTGTGATAAACCCCAGAAGCAGGTCAGAGCCTGACTGAGAAGGGCTTTACATGTCAAACAAGGAGTTTTTGTTTGATGCTAGAGGTAAGATAAAGCCACCAGAGCTATCTGCACAGAGAAATTACATGGTCAGATGTGCACTTTGGTAGCTTCTTGGGGAACAGATTAGAAATGTGGAGGCTTGAGGCAAGGAGATTATTCCTTTTTTTCTTTTTTCTTTTCTTTATTTTTGAGGGGGGGGAAGGCAGGGCAATTGGGGTTAAGTGACTTGCCCAAGGTCACACAGCTAGTAAGTGTGTCAAGTGTCTGAGGTCAGATCTGAACTCAGGTCCTCCTGACTCCAGGGCCAGTGCTCTACTCACTGCACCACCACCGGAGATTATTCCTATAAGACCAGGTGACAGACAATAAAGGCCTGAACTGGTCTGATTCCAAGGATCCAGCACCCATGGAGGAAGCAGCCTCCAAGGTTCCCCTGAGTATCCAAAGCTCTAAGATACCACTAACACACCCCCCTCTCTCAAACCCAACCCAAAATATCCTTGCCATTCTCCTGGAGGCACTGCTGTGGGAGCCTGGCACATGGTCCACATCCTCCTGAGACTCCCAGTATCCTGAGTCAAGCAGAGGGAATGGAGAGAAAGAAACAGAGGCCTCCTTAATGGACTAATCAGTCTTCTAGGAACTAGAGATTAGGCACAATTAGTGATGAAGGGCCGCATAGTCTAAGCTCAGTGGCTTCAGAGTGAGAAAGACTTTTGGGAACATCATGTCCAAGCCTCTCATTTTACAATTAAGGAAACTGAGGCCTGGGAGTTTGGGAACTCAATAAATTGTCTTTTAATTAGACACTTGTAGGGAACAGTGCCAAGGCTTTTCTACCAGGAGAAATTACCACTTTACAGATGAAAGAAATAAGGGCCAGAAAAGTGGGACTGACACAGTGCAGGTTCAAATACCAGCTCAGAAGCTTATTTATATGACCGTGGATAAATTACTTAATCTTTCTTGGCCCCAAGTTTTCTCATTTGTAAAATGAAGGAGGTATACTAGAGAACACTCTAAGCTTCCTCTAGGGTCTCAGTCCATGAAACTGTGATTCTGAGTGCAGTTTGAGGGTGGATCAGTGGGGAGCTGTGTTACTGCTCTTACCCCTGAGCCACCCTGCCAAGCCCTCTTCCCCACACTCCACCCTCCACTGGCCAGTGTGTGTCAAGCCCTGCTGCTTTTCACAGTCAGCCCCACACTGGGCCCAGGGAATGTTCCCCTCCCTGTAGGAGCTAGGCTAGGTACATGGGAAAGAGAAGGACCCCAGAGCCAGGGGCTTCAGAGCTCCCCAGGGCCCTGCCCAGTGACTCACCCTCAGCCATCAGGCTGAGCTCACAAACACTCCTTTGTCACCAGGATGGGAGAGAGGAGGCCAGGCACAGAGTCCTCCCAGGCCAGCAATCTCCCTTCAGTCTTTGTTCACTGATCTCTTTCCCAGTCCCAGCCCTTCCTGTCCTTTCTTCTCTTTCCGCTCTGAAAGTCTGCCAGGGGTGGGGAATGAAGATTCACAGGAGACTCTGCCTGTCCTTCTCTGAAGGCCGCACATTCATGAGAGCAGCAGTGGCTTGGGAGGCACAGACCTGCATTGGGCTCTTGGTCTTGGTACTGCCCACTTGGACAAGTCCTGTCCAGCCTGCTGCCTCTATGAAATATGGGGGCGACATTCGATGATATCTAGTTTCTTTGTTTACTACGTGCAGGGCGGGCGCAGGTGCTAAGGGCTGGGAGTATAAGACTAGGGGGAAAGGATAGTCTTTGCCCTCAGGGAGCTTATGTTCTAATGCGGGAAGAGGAGAAGGAGAGTCAGAAGCCTAGAGATCAGTGAGCATGGATGGCCTGGGCTTTTCATAAAGCTGTGGCCCCGGGCAGGAACTCACCAATCAGAGGAGAGGCCGCAGGGCCAGAGGCATCTTCAGGGTGAGAAGGCTATCAGTGTGGGGATAGATGAGGCTGGAGAGCCCCGAGCTGAGGAATATTGCCCCAACAGACCCACTTCCTAGGGCAATGACCCAGGACGCCTCACTCATCCCTGCCTGGTGCCCACCATCCCTGCCCTCCCAAGCTCCCTTTTGGACAGGTGGAGGTGAGGCTCCCTGCTTCCCCCCAAACCAGGCCCAGCAGGTAGATACGGATCAGACAGCTGACCCCCACATACCAGGGAACCCAGCTCTGGTCTGGGGATGTCCCAGAAATTTTACACTAACCTCTTAGGCAGGCTCTGGAGTTTACAAAGCATTTTCACATATATTATTACCCCAGAACAGTACAGAAGAAAGAACACCGACTCCAGAGAACATGGGTTCAAATCTCACCTTTCATATTTGCTAATGATGTGGCCTTGGGCCAGTCACTGAAACAGCTGGGCTTCGGGTTATCTCATGTAAAATGATGGGGTTGGATGAGATGGTCCCTGATTATCTCAGCCTTCTATACCTGTGCTCTCTGTGACTATTTTGTGAGGCAAGCAGGGCAGGCAGGCACCATTATCCCCATTGTACAGACTGGGAAACTGAGTGCAAAGATAAGTGACTTGCCCAAGATCATACATCTACAGCGAGGTAGTGCAATGGATACAGGGCTGGTCCTAGGGTCAGGAACCTGACCAGAGTGATAGGACCTGAGTTCAAATCCAGCCTGAGGCCCTTTCTAGCTGTGTGAACCTGGGCAAGTCACTTAACTACCATCTGCCTCAGTTTTCTCAACTCTAAAGTGGGGGTCATAATAGCACTCATAGCATAGAGTTGTTGTGAAGATTAAATGATATAATATTTGTAAAACACTTAGCACGGCGCTTGGCACATAGTAGGTGCTTAAGAAATGTTTGTTCCTTTCCCCCTGCTAAATAGTGAATGCTTAATAAATACATGTTGACAGCATCAGTGAATGGCTGAATGAATGAGGAAGAGAGAGGGTTCACCCCCTAGCATTGTCCTCCAAGGCCAGTCTGGGGTAAGGTACCTCATCTTTCCCTGCTTGCATTCCTACTGGCAGTATGGGCTAAGCCCCTCTGCCCCACAGAGTGGGGAAGATACCATTGGATCTGTACCAGCAGCAAGGGAGAGCAGGAATACCGGGAGAAGGAAGGGAAGACTCTATTCTGCCAGGCTGTTTCCTGGTAGGGCAAAAGGAATTGGGGCCAGCCAGGCAACGATGTGAAAGGTGACGTTCGCTCCATTGGAAAGTGGAGCTCCCTGGGCTGACGCCCTCCCCGCCACAGATTTGGCATTGCTGGTTACTGCCCTCCGCTGTTATTTATTGACACTCCTAAAACATCAGTGTAACCCTCTCAGTCATCAGTTCAAGAAACGTCAATGGCTCCCCTTTACTTCTAGAAAAAAAAAATAGACTTCTCCGTGTATTAGCGGAAGTCCTTTACAATCTGTCTCCAACTTCTTTTCAGTCTTCCTTCACAGTCCGCCCATCCTGTACAGCCAAACTGACTTAACTTGATAATCCCTGCAGATGACACTCCTCCCACCTCCTTGTCTTTGCACAGTCTGTCCTCTGTGCCTGGATCACAGTCTCTCCTTGACTCTACCTAACAGGACCCCCCAGCTTCCTTCAAAGCACAGCTCAGATATATCTCCTACAGGAAGCCTTTCCTGATTCTCCCAGTAATCGATGCTCTTCCCTGGAATCAGAAAGACTCCTCTTCTTGAGTTCAAATCTGTCCTAAGATACTTACTAGCTGTGTGATCCTGGGCAAATCACTTTACCCTGTTTGCCTCAGTTTCCTCATCTGTAAAATGAGCTGGAGAAGGAAATAGCAAACCATTCTAGTATCTCTGCCAAGAAAACCCCAAATGGGGTCACGAAGAGTCGGACCCGATTGAAACAATTGAACAACAAATAACTAGGGAAATACGGCTGTACCCCTAGAAGACATAACAAGTGCATTTTAATGGCCAGTGCCTCAACCCAAAGGAATGATCACAGGTATGGTTTCACGTATCTTAATATGGTAGAAGATGCTGACTTGCTACATGTGGTCTATAGTTGCTTTCAGCCCTGACATTCTGTATTCCCACACCCCTCCTACATCCTGATATTCAAAGACCAGAGCATCATAGGAATATAGATTTAGATCCAAAGGGGCCTTCGTGTTCCTCAAGTCCACCCCTTCCCCCTTCATTTTATAGCTGAGGCAACTGAAAAAAATGTGAAATATAGTGACTTGCCCAAGGTCACACAGCTATGGACTCTCTCAGGTGGGATTTGAACCTCAGTCTTCCCAACTCCAAGGGCAGTGCTCTAGTCTTAATAAGAGGCAATCAGGGCTTGCAGTGCCCCTTAAATCTTTGTGGACACATGCTCCAGGGAGAAGGGCCATTGCCACGGTGAGAGATTCAGGGCCAGCTTTCGCCTCGAAGACCATAGAGGAATTCAGTCCACTCCCCAGGTGGTGACAAGGCTGTGCAGCCAGGTATTAGGAGCCACACGCACACCCCTGACTCTGGGGGTGCCCTCAATAGGTGTCGTCACACTCATCATCAGAGACCTGGCAGGTGCCCATGTCCTGTGTCTGGCTTGGCTGCTACCCTGTTGTGCTCCCTGCATTTCGACCTCTGGCTCTACATGCACTTGGTGGTGTAGGGGTTGGGGGGTGAGCTTATACGGGAATTCCATGGGCCAGTAACTGGAATTTTTCTGGGGTAAAGCTTAAGGGTCCTCTTCGAACCAATGGAATGCCCTTCCTACTCCTCCCTAGCAAAGCTGGGGGCTGACCTCCCCAGCCTCCTGTTGTGGTCCACAGGTCAGAACACGTTCTGATCCAGTGAACACAGTCCCCTGTCTTCCTCCCTTGTGCCAGGGGGAGGCTGGTTTCCATCTTCCCCACAAGCAGAGGCCTGCTCAGAGGTTTCCTCTGTGAGGGAGGTGGGGGGGGGCAGGGAGGCAAGCAACAGGGAGAAGGTGAGCCAGGGGCCAGCACTCCATGAGGACATTAACCAACCCATGTCAGATCTTCCACCAGATGCTGCTTCTCGAGCCCCCAGCAGCTGTGGAATTCATGAACCTGCTTGCGGCTGGGCCAGGGGTACAGGCACCGCCAGGGCTCACATTTTCCTCTCTGGGCTGGAAAAAGCCGGCAGTGGGCAGTGGCCCCAGTGGAGCTCAACAGCAGCTGCTAGGGAATGGGGGCGGGGAGGAAGGGGGAGTCCTGCCAGCAGCTCCCCCATCCTGAGCTCTCCTTGCCCAGCTTAACTCTCTCCCCACAGCGCCCCTCCTTCCTTGCTTGTCTTCTCTCCCACCCATCACTGGGACGCTCTCACCCTCCTCTCTTTGGCTCTTAACTAAAAATCTGTTGTGGATTGTTGGGTTTTTTTTTTTGACTGGGTTTTTTTTTTTTGGCCTATTAGAGAGAAAAGTGTTGCAAATTGCACCAAGGGGCATGAAATATTTACGAAATAAGAGCTTTTAGCAGAGGGGCCTGTAAGTAGTCCTCCCAGTTGGGCATCTGTTAGTTACAGGCAGAGACAACCTGGGGGAGCTAATCAGATTTCAGGGTGATCATGCCACTTGGAGAGGGGGCTGGGAAAAGAGAGAATTGTTCCTAGGGAGGACAGAGCTAAATCACCCAGCTTTAACCAGCTGCAGTCCCTGATCCTGCCCGTGGGCAATGCCAGCTCTCCCTGCACAGCTGGAGGTAAGGAGGAGGCTGGCAGGCTCTGAGTAGGGTGACTAAAGCCCGATAGCTGCCCCAGCTTTAAGTGGGGTGGGAGGAATCTGCCATTCTCCTTACCCAGATGTTACCAGCATCATAGCCCTCTAACCAGAGATAAGGCTGTTCACCCCCTCTCCACATACTTGGCAACTTTCAGGCCATCCCTCCGTCCTCGCCGCCTTTCCAAATTCCACCTCAAGTCCCATTTCCGAAAGGCAGCTGTGGTGGGATGGGGAGAGCATGAGACACCTGGGTTCCAATTTCAGCTCTGATCCTTACAAGCTAGGCAAGGACAGGTGAGTTGCTGAGGGTGCTGATACTTGCCCAGGGCTATCATAAGTCTTGAGGTGGTATAATCCACATGAGTTATTAGCACCGTGGATTTGGACCTGGAAGGCACCTCCAAGGCCATGGAATCCAGCTCTCTTAATTTAGAGGTTAGGAAACAGAGGAACCGATAGGGGCAGGATTCAAAGCCAGCTTCTCCGACTCCAGATCTAGCCCCCTCTTTGCTGCCCCCCTTTTCCATCCAGAGTCAACATGCTTCCTTACGACATCCACTCACTACTCCCACTTCTGCTCTCGAGGGCCGAGCTGAATAAAAAGACTTGTCTAGTGACAGCCTTCTGAATACTGGAAGACCTCTAGGCCACCCGGGTCAGCCTTTTCTTCATGTTATTATATGGCCGCGGATGCTTCACCCAATCCACAAGGGGCCTTATCTCAATTTATGGTCACCCACAACCGGATGCTCTCCCAGATTAACAATATCCTCTAAAATGGGCCACTCAGACCCAGACCCAAGACTCCAGATGTGGTCTGACCACTGACTCCCCCAGCTATCTCTGGTTCTCTTCCTCCCTTAAACTCACAGAAATCCTTGTTTGTATGCCTCAGTACTTGAAGAGGTCAGTGATTTCCTTAGTGGGGTGTGGGGTAGGGGGGAAGGAAGAAAGGAAGGAAGCCTTTATCAAGAGAGTACTTTGTGCCAGACACTTTTACCAATATTTGATCCTCATAACGACCCTGGGAGGGAGGTGCTATTATAATCCTGGTTTTGCGGTTAAGGTAACTCAGGCAGACAGAAGTTAAGTTGACACAGTAAGTGTCTGAGGCTGGATTTGAACTCAGATCTTCCTGACTCCAAGTTCAGTGCTCTATCCACTGCACCCAATCCACACGACCACCCAGCCACGCTTTTTTTCGCTGGACCATGTCTTTTGGTGAATCCTCCCCTAGATAATCCTCCAACTTGCTCAGTCCTTCTGGTTCTTTATCTGTCTCATGCACACCCCACTGGGGCTGCCCAGCTGTTTTCCTTCGTCTCAACACATTCTTCTCTTCCATCAGTCACACACCTCCCTGACAAAATGTTCTCATTCATTCCATGCAACTGAACAGGAGACCACTGGCTTCATCCATGAGCATCATGGATGATGAGTTTGGGCCAGGAACCTCATTGGGCATCTACCATGGATTGCCTGGTGGCTTTTCCCCAGCTGGAGGGCAGGAACCAGGTTCTAAATTTCCCTGGAACACCCTGAAGACCCAGAAAGGAGGTAACGGGAGCCATCGCTTACCTACCCCCATTGGCTAGGGAGCCAGTGTGCTTAGGACAGTCTTGGCCAGCAGCTTCGGCACAAAACTTCTGTCCTGGGCTTCACTTGCAGGCCATGCCCCCTTCTTGAAGGGTACTCCCTTCACTCCTCAGGTTCATCCCAGGCATCACCTCCTCTGAGAAGCCTTCCTTGTTTCTCTCAGCTAAAATATGCTCTCCCTCCTCAATTTCTCCTGGACCCCCAAGATGATTATTTCATGGGGGAAAAATGGTCAGGAATAACCTACTGCCTTTTCTTTTGTCCCTATGAGCAGAGTTCATAGAGTCTGTGGTTTATTGGTACTACTGAGCTTCTGAACCAGAGGAGGGGATGAGCCCTGAACACTTGGGGTTGAGGAATGCCAAACATGACCCCCTCGTTGACTCCCAACCAGCTGCTTCCCAACCAAACCAAATGGAGACTCAACTTTTTTCTTACCTCTGATGCTGTGTTTGGTGGGCCCCAGGAACCAGGGCAGGAGCAGCAGGAAAAGTAGATAAATGAATGACAGACCATTGACCCGGAACAGGCAGGCTGAGGAAGGAAAGAAACAAAGCAGATTAGGTCTGGGCACCAAGGAGGAGCAGGCCAGGAGCCTGACTAGGCCCTGATGGGCCTCCTTCCCCTCCACGAGGAGGTGGGGTGCAGCAAGGCAAGAAAAGCTTAAAAAAAAACTATCTGCAAACAGAAACACATTCTCCCTTCATTGTCTTTGCTTTTTAAAAACTGTTTGAATTCGTGTTTCTAAAACTACCCTGAATAAGTGATGGTGAACTTGGACAGTCTGCCTTGGGATGGGTCACCGTGTTGTCCTTCAGCCTGTCAAAGGTCCAACTCTTATTCTATAATATTCATGGAAAAACTATTAAACATTGTTTTATTATTTGATAACATACATATAAAATTTGGACAAGGCCAATGGGGGAATTTATTTTGCTTGACTAGATGTGTTTCTATTGGTGGAGTTTTTCTCAAAGGAGGAAGGTGGGAGAGAGGTGGGGGAGAGAGGTGAGAGAGAGAATGCAAACCTGAAAATAAAATATTTATTGAATTTAATAATTTGATTCAACATTAACTGCCTATGCTGCTCAAGGTATTGTATGCCCAGTGTTGGGAACAGAAAAGTAAATGAGGAACCAATCTCTTCCCTGAAGCAATTTATATTGTACTGGGGGTGAGGAAAGAGTGCATTCTTAGAAAGAAAGCCTTATATGACTTTTAGCTCTTGATTTGAATTAAATTTTTTAAGTCACATTAATAATTACAGCTAGCATTTATATATAACATTAAGGTTTATAACATGCTTTACAAATATTATCTCATTTTATCCTCATAGCAACCCTGAAAGGAGTTAGGGGCTATTATGATCCCTACTTTACATTTGAGGAAACTGAGGCAGACAGCGATTAAGTGGCAAAGTCACATAGCTAGGAAGCCTAAGGTTGGATTTGAACTCAGGTCTTCCCGACTCCAAATCTAGCATTCTATCCACTGTGCCACCTAGCTGCCTAATCAATATGATAATAGCTAATGTTTAGTTTAAAATTCACAGGGCACTTTACAAATATTTCATCTTTTGGTCCTCACAACAACCCTGTGTGGGAGGTGCTATTATCATCCCCATTTTACAGATGGGGAAACAGAGAATGTTTGAAGTTAAGTGACTTGCCCAGAGTCACACAGTTAGTAATTACCTAAGGCAGGTTTCAAGCCCAGGGATCCACAGTGCCAAGGCCAACACTTTATCCACTAAGCCAGGAAGCGGTGATGTATTCTACTGAGGTCACAGTATCCATCTATTCATAGAATCACGTGGTTTTTATGGTTTTTCTTGGACATAATTTATTATATTGAAAGTTTTACAAATATGGAAACATTTCTGGTATCAATTCTGCTAGTAACTTTAATGAACGTTTTTTTATAGAGACAAAACAAAGCTTTCTTATTTTTTCCATTGGTGTCATAGATTAAGAGTTGGAACTCGGAAAGACTTAAAAGTTCTGATCAACAAAATGACCCACCACAACTCCAGAGGACTCATGATGAAGCATGTCGCCTACCTGGTGATAGAGGGACAGCATCAGAAGGTAGACTGAGGCGCAGGCACAGGCACAAGCGCACACACACACACAATTTGGACATGACCAATGGGGGATTTTTTTTTGCTTGACTTTACATATTTGTAATGTTTTTGTTTTTCCTGATTTCTCAATGGGGAGGGGAGGAGGGGGAAGAGACAGAACAAAGACCTAAAAAAAAACAAAATAGAACAGAATTTTTAAAAAAATGAATAAAAGTTGGATGTAACATCATACATCTTCTAGACCAGAGGTGTCAAACACACAGCACACAACACTCCCTTCTCCAACCAGATTCAAATGTATTTGGGAAACATTTAACAAAATAAACATACAATGGAACATAGATAATGTTAATATGTAGTTTTCTAAGTCAGTATAATCCTTATTTATAGTTAAGGGGCCCATTTCTATTTGAGTTTGATGCCACTGGTTCATAGAACAAAGATGGAAGTCAGACACCTTCTATATTGACTTGTAGGCCAGTAGCCCAGCAAGCCAATTATCCCTTGAATACTTCACCTCCTACTCCCAGGCCAAGAAAGACACCTTGGCATTTCTGTGTCTATCTTCACCAACAGACTGCACCCAGCCCAGTCCCATGGTAATAGAGGGGCTCACCAGGAGCGAGTCAAAAGAAGGCAATGAATTCAATGTGGTTGAGGTCACTTCCTCTTCCTTTGATGTTTCTCCCTCTCCCCACCCCCAAATTCAGAGCGTGAACAGCTGAGGCTTGTGGGTCACTCTCCCCAACCAGAAGTTTAGGAAATCTGGAGGCGTCGGGAAGAGGTGAAATTGGGGGAAGAATTCACTTTCCTCTCTAACACCTTCCCCAAAGCCTTCTGGTAGGAGGCCACAAAAAAAGCCCGGGGCACTGAAGTAACACAAAGTGATAGCTGTCATTTACATTTTACTGGAGGAGTGGTTCTGGATGAAAATGCTGGGAGGAAGATAAGATAAGCATTATTATCCGCATTTTACTGGGGAAACCTTGGCCCAGAGATTAAGTCTGGGGAGGGAAACCTTAGGGCCTCCAGGCCACAAGTGGCCCTCCAGGTTCTCAAGGGCGGCCCTTTGAGTGAATCCAACCATCATAGAACAAATCCTAAGGTTCTCCACCTGTGGATTAAGTGATTGACCCAAGGTCAGGCAGGCAGCTGGTTTAACAGGTGGGTAGCGTGGGCTGTTGGAGTAGAGGTGGTTGGATCTGGGAAGGGATGAGCTTTGGACTTCTCCTTGAGAAGTAAGTCTTCACACTTAGATGTGTATCCAGGAGATGGCAGTGTATGGGGTATCAACGGGTATTTATTTATTAAGCACTGACTTGTGCCAGGCGCCAGGGTAAGTGCAGAAGAAACAAAGAAAGGCAAAAAACAAACAAAAAACCACCCAAGCCCAAAGCCAGGGTTCTCAAAGATTCCCACTCCGATACAAACAGAGATCTGATACGTAGGTACAAGATCTGTAAAGAGGAGATAAAGGTAATCTGAAAGGGAAAGGCATTAGCAGCTAACGCTAATTAGCATGGGTTGGATTTGACGGCCTTTGGGGGTCTATTCCTCTCTAAAATTTAAGGATTCTTTTTCAATTCTCCAGGGCCTTCGGAGGCCTGCCGTCCAAGTCCCCTCCTTCTTTCCCAGACCCATTCCCTTAAAATCCCCGGAAGACCCTTCCCCCTCCCCCAGCCCTCTCCCTCCCAAATGTAAAGAAATGTTCAACTCTTTTTAAAAAAAATCTGATCTTCCAGAAAAATAAGATTTTCAATAATTATGCATTTTAAAAAATCAATCCAATATGACCCACGAGGGAGAGGGAAATGCATTTACAGCAAAAAGATTTCTCCAGTTCCGTTTTCTCCAGGCTGCCCAGGTCTGCCTCCCCCTCCCTCTGAACCACAGTGCCAGGGCAGCATCCATAGAATCTCTGAGAAGAGTTAACTGCCCTGGAAATACTGCTTGAGTTTAAAATGGGTCAACCCACAAGCATGCCTTCTGTGATAGTTGGGTGGATACCTGCCCACTCTAACCCAGTGGTAAAAGAAATAAAGAGGGTGAGAAGCTCAATGGCCATGGGGGCAAGGCCTTTGACATAGTGTGGGAGAAAGGTCTTGGACTAGAAGTCCACAAGCTTTTAGTTGGGTACCAGTTTTACCACTAAGGAATCAGGTGATCTTGGGCATCTAATCTGTCTAGTCTGCAATTTCTTCCTCATAGAGCAAAGATGGTCATACTGCTCTGCCTCCATCAGGTCACTGTTAGTAGGACTGTAAATAAAACTGCTTTAAAAATTATAAAGTTCTGCACACATAGCTACCATATGGGCTAGTTAATAACAGCCAGTATAGCAACTGAGGATCGTTGGGTCTTCAATTCAGTGTTCATCCCTCCAGAGAGAATTAACTGTCAAAGGCAGTACTGGACACACTCTTGACATTGCTGGGAGAGCTCAGAATCTGCCTGATCTTTTTGGAAGGCAACATGGCAATATGCAATAAGGGCTCTGAAACTCTGGGTTCCTGCTCTTCGGATCAGTGATCCCACAATTAAGACCACATACCCCAAGGACATTTATTGGTAAGAACAAAAGATCTATGTACATAAAACATATTCAGGCAGCATTATTCATAATACCAATGAACTGGAAACAACCCACACGTCCAATGATTGGGGAATAGCCTTGAAAAATTAAAATTGGAAGCGTAGCTAGGTGGATAAAGCACTAGCCTTGAAATCAGGAGGACCTGAGTTCAAGGTGTGATCCTAGGCAAGTCATTTAACCTCAATTGCCTCCAAAAAGAAAAGAAAAAAAACAAAAGTTAAAGTTGGGATATAAGTATGATGGAATATTGCTGCACTATCAGACACAACAGATAAGAAGATGAAAAAGAAAGACACGGTGATGCAGAGGGAAGGAGAGAGAACCCCAAAACAAGAAGTTATACCAAACAGAAATGTCCAGTTTCGGGTACAATAATCTTTTCAAAATTCTTGCTTGTACATTTGAACATTTGTGTTGACTGGTGGTTACTAAACTTATAACTTTTTTAAAAAGACAGTGCCATGCTTGGAGGTCTCTGGATATCAGCCTTTCCCCTACCCCTCTTCACTTTGCCCCAGCACCCAGAGTGGATATAAGCACACGACAAACCTTTACTCTACCATGAGGGACAAATTGTGTTTGGATGGCCTAGGTCAAGAAGGTGGTCCTTGGATACTTAGTTAAACCTTTTATGGGGACTACCATGGGGAAGGCCCCCACATCCTTGAACCCCTCCTTTCCCAAGTCAATCGGTTTTCTCTGCCTCATACCAGCTGTCTGAGTCTATTGGGCAGAATCTGAAATGAGTGTTTGGGGCAGGGGGAGTAAGGCAGGGCACAGGAAAGCAGGAAGCTGGGGAAGGGGGTGTTAAAGGGATAATGAAGAGGGAGGAGATTATTTAAAAGACCTGGCTGACCTATTTTCCAGAAACAACAGGGTATGAGGAGCAGCGAAGAAACCTTCCTGGGACTTCTCTGTTCCCACTGTTGGACAGCTCTAATGACATTGCTACTCCCACGAGGAGCCCCTGAGGGTGACCCAGAGAGTTCCTGAGCCTGAGGGAAATGTGGCCCACAGACAAGGGGCATAATGTCCGTTTTGCCCTGAATTCACTAGGCTGCCTGGAGCATACCAACCTGAGAAGCGAAGTTGGGGGCACCAAGACCTAACCCTTCGTTTCTTCTCTTGAATAATGATCACTACATTCTTGGCTTCTTTTCCCAGTCTTTGTTGACCTACCTCTTCATTACTGTTACCTACCATTTTTGTTTGCAGTTTGCCTTTACCACACTGTCTGCCTGTCTTCACTTACCTCTCATAACATGGTATAGTGAAGAGAGAACTCAACCAGGGCTTGAATCTAGGGTCCAACCTTTGTTAACTCTGGGAAAGTACCTTCTTGCTTGGCCTCCACCTTCTCATCTGTACAGTGGACTCGATGCTCTCTAAGGTACTTTCCAGTTCTTCTAAATCTTATGACAAACCTTCTAAAAATCACTGCTTTCATGACGTCCCCAACTTTCTTTATTCAAGAACTGTTAGCCCAATGGGACGGGCTCCCCATTACTCATCACGTTAAATCTAAAGTTCTGTCAGGCTCTGCATCACGAGGCCTCACCCCATCTATCCAACCTGTTCTCTGAAAGTTCTGTCATCGAGCAAGCCTATAAGGGTAGAGATGCCTCCAGTATTGGGTATAAAAGAAAGATCTGGAGTCAGGAAATCTCAGTGCTGCTACTTCCCCTCTATGTGACCATGGATAAATCTCTGGGCCTCAGTTTCCTCATCTGTAAAATAGGGAGACGGGAACTCTAAGGCCTATTCCAGTTCCAAACTCTGCATCGATACGTGTTGGTGCCACCATGCTGTCTCTTGCCTTTCTTTGGTCTTGCCTGGAATGTCCTTCCACCTACTCTAGGAGCCCTTTCTTTGGTGGTCTAGAGAAGACTGTGGACCCCTTCCCAGAAGAATGTTTTTTAAATGCACAAAATAAAAAGCATAGGATTACAAAGTAAAATTGTAATTTTTCTCATCCAGGTTCACAGATCCCCTGAAATCTATCCAAGAAGTCTGTGTACCCCATGTTAACCCCTTTGAGCCTTTGTTGTTTAATCATTTCAGTCATGTCCAACTCTGTGACCCCATTTATGGTTTTCTTGGCAAAGGTACTGGAGTGATTTGCCATTTCCTTCTCCAGCTCATTTTTACAGATGAGGAAACTGAGGCAAACAAGGTGAAGTGGCTTGATCAAGGACACACAGCTTCCTGACTCCAGGCTTAGCTCTCTACTCACTGTGCCACCTAGTTGCCCTATAGCAGCTTAAATCCTTGAACTACTTTCTATTTGAACCCTACCCACCTTTCCTCCCAAGCTTAGCTCAAGCTAAGTTTCCTTAGGGAAGTCTTTTTTAACCAGTGCAATCCACATGGCCTTTCCTTCTGAATTTTATGTCTGGGCATTGCTTAATAGCATCCAATTATATCTTCTTCCTCCCTTCAAATAGCTTCAAGTCTTTATGTCTGGTCTCCTCAGCCTGATCAGAAGCTGCCTGAGGGCAGCGCTGTGTTCCCCAAAGCACCTAGCCAAGTGGCAGCAGGCATTCAGTAATTAGATTCTTAGGATCTAGAACTAGAATCTTAGACATCCTGTAGTGTAATTCCTTCATTTTACAGAGGACTGAGAGGGGAAGTAAGCATCTTGGCCAAAGTCATACAGATAGTAACAAGGCAAGTGCTCTGACACACTCTAACACCACACTGCCTCTCACTTGGTCAGAATTCAACAAACCCTTCAGAGAAACACAGACCCTCAGGGTTGGACAGGCCCTCAGAGGCGCCTGGCCCAGCCCATACCTGCACAGAAATCTCCCCCACAACCTACTCAGCCAGCGTCAAGCCTTTGCATGAAAACTTCCAGTGAGTCACAACTCATTATCTCCCAGAACAACTCATTCCGTTTGGAGAGGGCGCTAATCATTGGGTAGGTTTTCCCTACACAAAAAGCTTGAATTTGTCTCCTTGCAGCTTCCGTCCATAGACTACCTGCTCAGGCCGAGCAGAATAGCTTCAAACCCAGTTGTACACGGCAGTAACGGCAGCCCCCAAGTCCCACCCCACCACCAAGTCTCCTCTCATGTAAGTTAAATACCCAGTTCCTTCAATGGGTCATATGACAGGATCTCAAAGCCCTGGGGGGGAGGGGAGGGGAGGCGGGGGAGGGGTGGGAAGGAATAAGCATTGCCCGGCACTGTGTGAAGCGCTTCACAAATACCTCATTTGATCTTCCCGACAAACCTGGGAGGTAGGGGCTGTTATTATCCCTGTTTTACAGTTGGTGAAACAGAGGCAAGTTGAGGTTAAATAACTTGCCCAGGGTCTGAGGCTGGATTTGAATTCAGGTCTCCCTAACTCTGAGCCTGGTGCTCTAACCACTGTACTACAGGCTGACCTTTATCAGTGTGTCTGCCTTCTCATGATCTCCACAACATTCTTTCTTTCTGGCCTATTCACTGAATGGGTGTTGCCTCACTCCACGTGACTACATGAAAAGGCCTGAGCCTGAAAGGGCCAGGGTCTCCCATTGCCTCCTGGGCCATCTCCAGTCACCGTGGTGAATATCAGGTCACTGGCCCCATATGGCTCTGGAGGAGAGAGTGAGGCCGGTGACCCTGCACAGCCCTCCCTCCCTCAAATCAAAGTCAACTGCAAGTCAAGTCACCATTTCCCTGATGCCATGGTCCTCTTCAAGAACAAAGGACAAACACAACAAAATTCTTTCTAAAATGTGGCACCTGGAACACAGAACCCCCATGGTAAGGTCTGGCTATGACTCAGAACAGGGGAATGAAAGCCTCTCTAGTCCCAACACCATGCTTCTCTTAACAAAGCTGAAGACTGCATTGGTTCTCTTTCATAAATGACTCAAACTGAGCTTGCTTGCAGTCCACTGAGACCCCCAGATCTTTTTCAGATGAACTGCTGTCTAGCCACACATATGTTATACTTGAGAAACTGACTTTTTGAGCCCAACTACAAGATGTTTTAGCCAACTAAAATAGCCTCCTGTTATTCTGGGTAGTTTGTTCCTGTTTCAAGCAACTGAAAACCTTATCTACAGTAGTCCACGTTTCCACCCTCCACAATTACTATGTGCTAGGCTCACTTTCTGGGAACTTTGGTCAACTAAGTTTCCCTCTGTGGGGTTCAAATACCTTATGCATGAGGCAAAGCAGGTTAAACTTGATGGTCTAAGGTCACTTTTGGCTGTAATATTTCTGAGGCTGAGTATGGCTTGGCCAGATGGGGAACCAAAGAAGGTCTGTCAAATCAGCCCCCTCCCCAGCAAGGGTCCTGAACTGACCTCAAGGCCTCAAGTCTAAGCAGCTTCATGAAGGGCTGTTTGAAATCCCCTCCCTGGTACAATGGAAAATCTTCCCAGAAATCTGCCTCTTCCCAACTTGTCCAACCTTTATCCAGCCTTACTTTGTTATCTTGTCCCCAGTGGAAGGGGAGAGGTGTGTTGTTGTTGGAGCTGGATGGGGGGTGGAGAAAGAGGGACCAGAGATTGGAAATTTGTCAGGGGGAGCTCAGGAGGAGCTGGAATCCACAATCAAAAGGACAGACATCTAGTTCCACTACCAGCCCGGTGGCTGGGCAGAGGGAAAAGAATCTGGAGGATTCTGCCCACTGCCAAGAGCCAGGAAATTGGAGATTAAGGGAGCCAGAGGGAATGGGGGCAAAGGAAAGGGTGTGGGAAGCACTTTGGAGGCTCCAGAATGGTGGGGAGGACTTTCTGTATGCCAACTTCAACTTGTAGGAGAGCAGAGGCTGCCAATGTGTCTCTGGGGCCTCCTTCTCTGGCATGAGAGAAGAGCAGTTGGCAGGTCCCACCAGGGACTCCCCCCTCCTTGCTCCCTCTAGCTGGGCTGGGACAACTGAATAACAGGACTTGTTCCCTTTGCACTAGAAAGTGGCTGTCCCAAACATCCGTCTGGTCTTCCCGGCTCCAGCTGGTACCAAGGGAGGCCCCCAGCCACTCGGTGCTTGCAGGTGGTGGCCCCAGAGATGAAGGCCTCATCCAGTCCGTAGCTGGAGGTCCAACCCAAACCATCCAGCTTTGTTAGCCCTGCCCCAGCGGGAGTCCAAGACAGAGGGGCAGAGTATACAACACTGTCAAACCTCCCACCTCCCATTTTTCTACAGTAAAATCTCATTATTACACAGTCACATCCCAGGGCAGCTTTGGAAAGCTGATAGCTCAGCAAGGAAAGCTCCCCTATTGACTACAGTTAGCCCTCCCCACCAAGGTAATGGTGAACACCGGGGGAAGCCGCCTCTACTCCCCACTGCTTTCTGATGAGAAGGGCAATTTGGAGCTGTTAAGCCACCAGAGGCCAACACCACCTCCCTTGGAACTCTCTGGGGGCTATGTGGGCAACCTGGAGTCCCAGGATCACTTAGAGCTAGAGAGAATTAAAATTCATTTTGTCCAAATCCCTCATTTTACAGATGGAAAAACTGAGACCCAGAGAATTCACAATGGGGTTTGGCCAAGAATTCAAACTCAGGTCCTTGGCCTCAAAATCCAGAAGCCTTTCCCATGCACCACCCGTGGCTATCAAAATAATCAACCAAGCGCTTACTGAATTTAAGCTACAGTGATGGGAGGGAGGGTTTTTTTTAGATCACAGAGTTAAGAGTTGGAAAAGATCTCAGTCCAACACCATTTTACAAATGAGGAATCTGGGACTCAGAGAAGGGGAATTCTTTGTCTATAGGCCTCTAGTTCATAAGTAGCAGAGGCAAATTTGACTTTAGATTTACTGATTGTGAAGCCAAGGGTTCTTTCCACTACACCTTGTAACATACAGATAGACTTGATCACATCAGCAGCGTCCAAAAACAGAATGGCTGCCTCAGGGAAGTAGTGAACTTCCTGTCATTGGAGATATCCAAGCAAAGATGAGTGGTTTGCAAGGGAGATTCACTCATTGGGAGTGGGGTTGAAGAGATGGTCTGTTTCAAATCTAAGATCACAGAAGCATAGGATTTAGGACTGGAAGGGATGTTAGAATTTACCTAGCCTACCTCCCTCATTACAGAGATGAGGATTCCACAAGCTCCATACTGTATTAAACACTGTAAGGGATCCAGAGCAGTATAAAATGTGGTCCTTGCCTTTAGGGAGCTTACAGTCTAATTAAGGGGAAAACATAATAATAATAGTGAATACGTATCTAGTGCTTTGAGGTTTCAGGTTCATAAAGTGCTTTACATACCTCACACCACATTTGACCCTCCCAGTAACCCTGGGAGGTGGGTGCTGTCATCATCCCCACCTTTTAGAGAGGAAGTGACTTGCCAAAGATGACACAGTTCTGAAGCATCCAAAGGAAGATCTGAACCCAAGACCACCTGACTCTAAGGACTCATGTTACTTCTTGAGATAGAAGGAGTGTGTTGATTTGAAGTAGGAGGACCTGGTTTTGAAACCTCGATCTGCTGCTTACCATCTACATGACCTTGGTCAAGTCTCTTAACCCCTCGCATCCCAAAGGTCCTCAGAGTCCATCAAATCCAACCGGCCCATTTTAAAGATGAGGAAGTAGGGTTCAATGAACTCTAAATCCTACAGATAAGATGGTGGCATAGGTAGAAGACTGGATAGAATGCCAGGCCTGGAGTCAGGAAGACTCGAGTTCAAATCCAGCCTCATACAGTTTCTACCTATGTGACCCTGAAAAAGTCACTTCACCCTGTTTGCCTCAGTTTCCTCATCTGTAAAATGAGCCGGAGAGGGAAATGGCAGACCACGCCAGTATGTTTGCCAAGAAAAATCCCAAATAGGGTCCCAAAGGCAGGACAGGACTGAATGACATTGCCCAGTATCTGGCCAATAAGGGGTGGAGAGTCCCTGCTGCAAGAGGTCAGAGAACACAGGAATTGCTTCCAGCTGGGTATAATCAGAGCAGGTTCTTCCAAGGAGGTGGCCTCCAAGGATGTCGAGAGGAAGAGGGGGTTTGGAGTCAGGAAGACCAAAGTTCAAATTGAGCTTCAGACGCTTACTAGCCATATGGCCCCAGGCAAGTCACTTGGCCTCTTTCTGGCTCAGTTTCTCCATCTATAAAACGGGAACAATACTGGCACCTGCCTCCCAGGATTGTTGTGACGAGGAGATGAGATTATAATTGTCAAGAGCTTAGTCTAGTGCCTGGCACATAGTGATTACATAAATATTATTATTATTATTAGAGTATAAGCATAGTGTTGTGGGAAGGACCCTGGGGCTGGAAAGCAGAAGAACTAACTGAGTTTGCCACTTACTAAGCTCTGTGACCTCGTGGGAGTCACTGGACCTCTCCAGGTCTCAGTCTCCCCATCTATAAAATGGAGCAGGGCCTTACTAGATTAACCCTAAGGTCCCTTCCTGCTCTGGCAGTCAATGATTCTGTGATAAGGGACGTTATACTCTTACAGGGC